>NC_051156.1:15214953-15457661 GCF_013339745.2 Dermacentor silvarum | reverse complement strand
CCCCACCCCGGCTACGCTCCGTCGAGTTTCTTCGACTGCCTCCGCAAGCCGCAATATACGTCCAGCTGTCAGCCTTTCCGCCCCTACCCGACGGCGACTACGTTGCCTGCCCTATTCCTGAGGTCGCCCTGACACGCAACGTCGCGCTACCCTATACGGTGGTGACAGTTAGAAACAACGGCACCGCCTTTCCCATCCTCAATTTTGGCTACTCGACGCAAGTTCTTCCTCGCGGTATATCACTCGCTCATCTGACCCCATTGGCCGGCCACATGGTTTCTGCCTTGACCACAGAACCTCCACCGGATTTTTCACCGCCGTCATCGCGGTCAGGTTCGTCCTGCGACCACTTCGCCCGCATGATATCAGGAGACCTCGCTCCGGCACAGTCCGCTGCCCTTCGCCGCGTGCTGGTTTCCTACCAGGATATCTTTGACTTTGGCGACCGTCCTTTGGGCCAGACTTCCGTCGTCACCCACCGCATTCATACCGGCGATGCGAGTCCTATTCACCGACGGCCTTACCGTGTGTCAGCTCCGGAGCGTGCTGTCATCCAACAGGAAGTGGAGAAAATGCTGGGCAAAGGCATAATTGAACCCTCATGCAGTCCTTGGGCCTCTCCCGTCGTACTCGTGAAAAAGAAGGACAATAGCTGGAGATTCTGTGTAGACTACCGCCACCTTAACCAGATTACCAAGAAGGATGTGTATCCTCTCCCGCGTATTGATGACGCGCTGGACTGCTTGCACGGCGCCAGATATTTCTCTTCCATCGACCTGCGCTCAGGATACTGGCAAATCGCTGTGGACGACCAAGACCGCGAGAAGACCGCCTTCGTGACTCCTGATGGCCTCTATCAATTTAAAGTGATGCCTTTTGGCCTATGTAACGCCCCTGCTACTTTCGAGCGCATGATGGACTCTCTTCTTCGAGGCATCAAGTGGTCCATATGCCTTTGCTACCTGGACGATGTTATCGTTTTTTCGACTACGTTTGAGAGCCATCTCACTCGCCTGTCCACCGTCCTTGATGTTTTTCACCACGCTCGTCTTCAGCTTAACTCGTCAAAATGTCGCTTTGGGCACCGTCAAATCTGCGTTCTCGGCCACCTTGTTGACGCTGCAGGCGTGCAGCCAGACCCTGACAAAGTCCGCGCGGTTAGTCAGTTCCCTACTCCACGGTCGGCCAAGGATGTCCGCAGTTTTCTTGGCCTGTGTTCATACTTCCGTCGTTTTGTCCAGAACTTCGCGGAAGTGGCCCGCCCTCTAACTGGCCTACTCAAGAAGGACGTCGTTTTCACTTGGGGTCGTGACCAAGCGGACGCCTTTTCATCGCTCGTTGCCATCCTAACGAACTCACCTGTTCTAGCACATTTCGACCCGTCAGCCAGCACGGACGTTCGTACCGACGCCAGTGGCCACGGTATAGGCGCCGTCCTTGCACAACAGCAGCACGGCCTCCACCGCGTGGTCGCCTATGCAAGCCGCCTTCTGTCGCCATCGAGGCAAAATTACTCTATCACAGAACGCGAGTGCTTAGCACTCGTCTGGGCCATCGCAAAATTCCGTCCGTACCTGTATGGCAGGCACTTTTCAGTTATTACAGACCACCATGCGCTTTGCTGGCTCTCCTCGCTCAAGGATCCCACTGGTCGCCTTGGCCGTTGGGCACTCCGCTTACAAGAGTACTCATTTTCTGTTTTCTACAAATCTGGACGGCTTCACCAAGACGCTGACTGCTTGTCACGATACCCGGTCGATCCCCCTGATACACTGGAAGATGAATCTGACACCTTTGTTCTGGCCATTACAGACTTCGCCCACATAGCTGACGAACAGCGCCGCGACTCATCTTTGCGGCCTATTATAGACGGTCTCAACTCGCCACACCCTGACCCTTCCCTACGGATGTTGGCGCTCCACAATGACACCTTACACCGCTACAACGCCCGGCCTGACGGCGCTGAGCTCTTGCTTGTTGTCCCCGCGCATCTTCGCTCTACTGTTTTACGCCAGCTTCACGATGCACCGACGGCCGGACACCTAGGCGTGTCACGCACGTATGATCGCATCCGTAGGCGTTTCTTTTGGCCTGGTCTCTACCGTTCTGTGCGACAGTACGTTGCGGCTTGTGACCACTGCCAGCGACGCAAGACTCCTGCCCTACTGCCTGCTGGCAGCCTTCAGCCCCTCGACATCCCTGATGAACCATTTTCCGGGTGGGACTCGATCTTCTAGGGCCTTTTCCCATGTCAACCACTGGCAATAGATGGGTTGCAGTCGCTACTGACTACGCAACGCGGTACGCTGTTACACGAGCACTTCCCACCAGCTGTGCTACTGATGTAGCCGATTTCCTTCTTCACGACGTCATCCTGCGCCACGGTGCTCCTCGTCAGTTAATCACGGACCGCGGCCGCTGCTTCCTGTCTAAAGTGGTCGACGACATTCTTCGTTCTTGCAAGACCAATCACAAGTTCACCACTGCGTACCATCCACAGACAAACGGCCTTACTGAACGCCTCAACCGTACTCTCACAGATATGCTTGCTATGTACGTGTCTGAGGACCACCGAGACTGGGACATTAACTTGCCTTTTGTGACCTTCGCCTACAACTCTTCTCGTCACGACACAGCTGGCTATTCACCTTTTTATCTACTGTTTGGCTACGACCCACCATTACCTATGGACACCATACTTCATGCTCACGCAGACACATCCTCTGCCTATGCTCGTGATGCTCTTGCCCGTGCTGACATCGCCCGTCAGGTTGCCCGCGATCGCTTGTCGGCTTCACAGGTCAAACAAAAATGTCTCTATGACCGCCGACACCGGGAGGTGAACTTCCCTCCAGGATCGCTCGTCTTGCTGTGGTTCCCGTCACGTCGCGTTGGCCTATGCGACAAACTTCTCTCCCGTTATGCTGGCCCTTACCGCGTCGTACGCAAAGTCACTAATGTGACCTATGAAATCGCTCCGCTAAATCCTACGTCGGCCTCTGCAACAATCGCGAGTGACATAGTCCATGTCTCGCGTCTAAAACCGTACCACTCTCAGCCCGGGCCCTAATTGCACCGGGACGGTGCTTCTGCCGCCGGCGGGTAATGTCACGAGCGGCGATCCTGTGGTCGGTGCTTGGACGATGACGACGACGACGGGTGGTTTTTCTGGTGTGCACGCGCTCCCCTGAACGATTGCTGCAGCGTTGTGCGCCTTACCCTGTAAATATATCCATTCTATATATATTCTCCCCGTAACAATATTTTTATGTAGCACGTATTGCGCAACAGAAAGCTGTATCGGGAGTTTTTCACGTTGCTCTAAAATTTTCTCATTGACACTTTTATTCAAATTATAACAATTGAGAAGTTGAATAATTAAGACTAATTATTTAATAACGCAAAATGCAAAAATATTGTCTGAGTATCTCCAAGCGACGATAAACGACATTAGCTTGGATCTTTCGAGCTGCGCAGCATTTGCATATTTTTAAAGTTAGGCCCAAGTTAAGTGAAACCCCCTGTATATTAACGATTTGCCCAAGTACGTTTCTTCTTCTGTGCATTTATATGCCGACGAATGTGTAATTTACAAGGAAATGCGTAACAATGACGATGACAATATGTTGCGCACAGACTTAAATAACATTACAAGCTATTTCGGTAACTGGCTCATGAAGATAAATGCTAACAAATGCAAACTAATGACTGTTTCTAATCAGTACGATAGCTCATCAACGTACAAACTAGGTGAAATCGAACTCGACATCATACAGGTACTTGGGGGTTACTATTATCTATAATCTAACATGGGATCAGTAGTGTATAAAATATTCACAAGATAATTTCCAATAGAATGAGGGCAACACTTGACTTCAATCAACTGAAGAGAATAGGCTCGGCTTCAGGAAGGGATATTCTACAATGGATCATATCCATGTCATCAATCAGGAAATCGAGAAATCTGCGGAGTACAATAAACCTCTCTATATGGCTTTCATAGATTATGAAAAGGCATTTGATTCAGTAGAGATACCAGCAGTCATAGAGCCATTGCGTATTCAAGGAGTTCAGGAGGCATACGTGAATATCTTCGGAAATATCTACAAAGATTCCACAGCTACATTGGATCCTCACAAGAAAAATCGAAAGTTACCTATCCATCTCTCCAATGCTATTCCCTGCATGCTTAGAAGTATCCAAGCTCTTAGACTGGGAAGGCTTAATAGTGAGGATCAACGGCGAATATCTCAGCAACCTTCGATTTGCAGATGACATTGTCCTATTCAGCAATGGGGATGAATTACAACAAATTATTGAAGACGTTAAACCAGAAAATATACAACTCGCGTTGAAGAATAATAAGCAGAAGACAGATAATGTTCAATAGCCTGGAAAGGGAACAAGAATTCAGGATCGCCAGTCAGCCTCTAGAGTCTGTAAAGGAGTACATTTTTCTAGGTCAATTACTCACAGAGGACCCTGATTATGATAAGGAAATTTACAGAACAATAAAATTGGGTCAAGTGTACACGGCAGACATTACAAAATCCTGAGTGGGAGCTTACCACTGTCGTTGAAAAGAATGGTGTACAATAATTGCATTCTACCGGTGCTAATATATGGGGCAGGAACTTGGAGGTTAACAAAGAAGCTCGAGAACAAGCTAAGGACAACACAAAGAGCGATGGAACGAAAAATATTAGGCCTAACGTTAAGAGACAAGAAGAGAGCGATGTGGATCAGAGAGCAAACAGGGTAGCCGATATTCTCATTGACATTAAAAGAAAAAAAAAAAAAGGAGGTGGGCAGGCCATGTAATGCGCAGGATGGATAACCGGTGGACCATTTTTTTTAACGAAGAGTTACAGAATGGATACCAAGAGAAAGGAAACGCAGTCGAGGACGGTAGAAAACTAGGTGGGGTGATGAAGTTAGGAAATTTGCAGGCGCAAGTTGGAATCAGCTAGCGCAAGACAGGGGTAATTGGAGATCGCAGGGAGATCGCAGCCTTCGTCTTGCAGTGTACATAAATATAGGCTGGTGATGATGATAATAATAATAAAACATGAGATACTCAAATTAACATGATCAGTAACAGTGCTAACCGCACATTGGACAGCTTACGACGTAACTTAAGTAAAGCCCCACCTCCCCTCAAAATGCGAAACTCTTGTGCGCTCGAAGTTAGAATACGGCGCTGCAATCTGGAACCCTCATTACGCTAATTTAATTAGGTCTCTCGAATTAATCCAAAATAACGCCACACTTTTCATTCTTCCTAATTACCATCGTATATATCAACACAGCAGCAATGAAACAAGCTCTATCATGCATCATGACCATTTCTGTCACTGCGTCGTAAGTATGTCCGCCTTTTCCTCTTTCATAAGTTCTTCCATCATTCATCACTACGTACCGAGCTTATCTCGCCACCCACTTATCGCTCATCAGGGATTGACCATAAACAAAAAGTTAAAGGCATTTTCTGGAACACAAACACATTTTATTTTTCTTTCATAGCGCACAGATCTAGCGATTGGAACCACCTACCTGATGACATTGCTTACATTTCTGATCATTCTCTTTTTTGTCATTCTTTATCTGCGCACCTACCTTGTGTTAACCCTGCCTAATCATCTCGTGTATTTCTCCTCCCCACCCCTTTCGATTTCTTTTTCTCCCTTTCCAATATTTATTTTACGTTTATGTTTTGCTAATATTGTATAACATGCTAGGTTTATTTCTGTTGAGTTCGCTTAGTTTTGTTTTAGTTGTTTTATTGTGTTACATTTGAGTTGACATTGATAATTTGGCGCTAATATTGTATAATATTCCACATTTCATTCTGTTCTTTTGTTTCTTCAAATATTATCGCCAACTCCCCTCTGCAATGCCTCGGCATATCAGGGTATGGAAAATAAATAAGTAAATAAATAATCATATCCAAGAAGTTTTCGACATGTTTGGAGTATCCTATATGACGTTACAAATGATATTTTATGAGTTGTTTAGCCTGTACGTGGTAAATATATTTTTATTAAGATCCACCCACTCGTAGACTACTAAATAGGGAAAACTATGACTCCTATATAAATAACTTGCCACATCATGCAGGGTTAGTCATTAGTTTGAAAGTTTACAGGCACACTCAACGTTGTGTAGAACCGTGCTCGTTGATGGGTTCTTCCTTCTTGGAAAATGCTCGTACGTCCTTCATTCACATTTGCTGTCAAACCACAGTTCTCCGCGACAAAACATGTTCTGTGAACTGTAAAAAACGTTCAAGCAGGTGATAAATGTCAGCCTGAGGAACCTCTTTTACCATCATAAACGACTAACGAGCTTTGTCCGGACTTGCGGGGCGTTAATAATTAACGGCAGTAGCCAATCCGAACGCACTTAGCTTCTACTGGCGAGGTAGCGGTACAGTGAGGAAAGCGGTCATAACACAGTGTGCCAGGCGGAATATTTTCTTTGAAGGAAAGCAGTGCGGCCAGTTCTGTGTGCATTTTAATAGGCCGTGCCTTAGAAAATAAACAAATGAATCTGCCCCAAACACAGCCTCATGAACACTAACGCTCATGAAAACCGCCTGCTGTGGCTGCATTAGGCGCATTCGCCAACCACCTGAATGGAGTGGGGTGCACACACGTGACCGAGGGACACGGCATTTCGAGAGAACGCTCCGACAGCTCTCGTCGCAGGCGTGGTTGGCGGCGAGGCTTCTGGCAAACCAGATTATATATGGCACGGACGCCGGATGGCGGATGATTTACACGCGCGATGCATTGTTTTACGAGGACCGAATGTGGTGCGGAATTCTGGGCGGTAGCAGAGCTGAGGGGAGCAGGGCAGCGTTTCGCTTGCGAGGATAAAGCATGCCTTCGGTCCCTTTGTTGACGCGACAGCATTTGGCCGGATGGCATTGGCGCTGAACCTTGCTGATCTGTACCTCATGTTTACAGAACCAGAGTAAACAATTCCAGTGTATCTACAGCTGCTGCGTAAGTTACTGCCCGTTGTGAAGTGCTCCTTTCCTTTTCGCTTCTCTTTCAATGCAGGCGTTCCTTATTTTTCAACTGTGAAGAGCACTCTTTAAATATAAATATAGAATATGTTCGCTGTCTGGAATCCTATCACAAGGTATTGTCATGATTGATGCACGACTTTAAACTTCTCAGGGTCACCTTGAAAATTCCCTAAATAGGTAGTGCCACCAATGAATGATAGCCTCGCATAAGTTGATCATATTAACAGATGTGGCCAGGTTGGCGCATTCTCCACCCATCAACGCTGTATCTATATATAGTCTTAATTTTTATTCTGCCTCATGAAATCTTATTATGGATTACTGAACCGTATTCTTCGCGATCAGTTAACGGTCTAAGCTACATGCTGCTCAAGAAAGTATTGCTGGCATGTGCGTTACGAAAAGCACCACATTCAAGGCAAAGTTCGCAATAACTATTTGCCACGGCTAGTGGTTGCACCATCAGTGCCATCAAATTCCAGCGCAGTAATCCTTATCTTTTGTAGAAAGGAAACTCTTGACTGGTAGCGATACTTTGGAAGTACACAATTTCAACAATCGGAGTGAGCAGATTGTAGAGCATGCGACCCACGCAGATAACATCAGTAATGGAAACTGCCATGTTCGTGACACAGTGATGTTGCGAGTGGGAAACAAATGAGGTCCATTTACAGACAGTGGCGCCAGACTCATAGGAGCTTACGCCCGCTTATTCGAAAGGCGAATTGCCTAGCAGTGTTCACTGCTGAGTATAGAGAGGAGAGAAAGAGAGACGGCAGGGATGTTAACCAGAGATGCGGCTGGTTGGGGAACGGGAAAGCGGGTATAGACAGATGAGATAGAGAGTGGAGGGGGGGGGGGGAGGACGCGGTGGGCTCGCGCATGCACGCGGAGGGCCTGAGTAAGTCTCAGGCGTTCACATAGCCCAGTAGCCCTCAAGAAAGACAAAAGTGCCTTCAGAGCTTTGTGGGCCGACGAGCGATGGGGACGGTCTTCAAGTAGCACCTGCACGAACAACGGCCGATCGCCCAGTCGTCGCAATGCGATGCATAATGTTTGTTTTTATGTTCGTGAGACAATAAATGTTTTCTGTTCCCTTCGCCACCGCAGACGTCGCACGCAGCACTGCTAAGTGTAAAGAGTACTCGCACAATACGCTCATTGAGGTAGAAGTCCTTCGTTAACAGTGGTGCTCGCTATTGCGATATCCAGTGCACCAAAACCATGGCGATATTCTTGTGCATTTGTTTAAGACTCCCGACAACTATCATTCAGTTTGAGTCTGTTCAAGCGCAATGACTTTGGGCACCCGCGTGAACGTCTGACATGTGATGGAAGCGTGAAAAAGAGACATAAATAAATATGGTTGTAGGTACTGGATTCAAACCCAAGGAAGGCGAATAATCCACATAATGTTTTACGTCGATTTACGTGACAATTGCTGTAATATTTCTTCTTATTTTTCGACCGAGAATCTCCCTTACAGCGCAGTTAAGGAAGTAAATATGCAAATTTACGGTTATAATTATGGCAACGCATGGCCTATTGTTTGACCTTTTCCTTTAAGGTGAGTGAGTGAGTGAAATAACTTTATTGAGGTCCAGAGAAGACGCAGGGGACACCCCGCGCCACCCGGCTAGTCCCACGTAGGGACCGGCAAGCCGAGCTTGACGGCCCGATCGCGGGCACTCTGGACGGCCAGGGTTTGGTCGTTGGGTTCGGAGCTGCCCAAAAGCGCAGCCCACCTATCCTCGCTGAAGGCGGAGCCGATGGCTTCACACTCCCACAACACATGGTTAAATGTTGCCGTTAGTCCACAGGCAGGGCAGTCCGCACTGGGATACCTTTCAGGGTATATAGCGTGAAGAACCGCAAGGTTAGGATACGCACGAGCTTGTAAAAGTCGAAGGGTCACCGCCCGCGCCCTGCATAAGGCAGGGTGCGGGAGGGGGAATACCCGTCTTGACAGATAATAATGCTTAGTGATTTCATTATACGTCATCAATGGTTCCCCGCGGGGTTGGGGGACTGCGGAGGCGGCGCGGTCAGTGAGTCCTCGCGCGGCCTCGTGCGCGCTCTCGTTAGGGTTAGAGGGAGACTTCAATCGACCCCAAGTGAGCGGGAAACCAAATGAGAGAATGCGGAGAGATACTTTTCAAGCTTTGGAGAATGCGAAGGGCCTGAGGGGATACCATCCCGGTTTGGTAGGCCTTAATGGCCGCCATAGAATCGCTATATATTACCTCTCTGCGACCATCGAGCACAGCCAGCGCGATTGCAACCTGTTCGGCTACAAATGGCTTCGAAGTGCATACTGTAGCGCAGCAAGTGATCTTGGAATTAGAGTCGACGATGGAGACGGCGAACGCCTCTTGTTGGACATAGGCCGCGGCATCCACGAAGCTTGCCTCAATGTGGTTGTTACGTACATGTTCAAGTAGAGCTCTACCCCTGGCCCGACGTCTGCCGACGTTGTGTGCGGGGTGCATATTGCGGGGAATGGGCGCGATGTGTAGTTGAGATCTGATGTCGCTGGGAATGCGCACGGCGTCGGGGCAATGGTCGACAGGGTAGAGGTCCATCTCATCGAGTATCTTGCGGCCCGCCGGGGTGCCTGATAGCCTGAGCAGCTGTGAACGCTCTTGCGCCTCTATTATTTCTTCGAGCGTGTTGTGCACTCCGAGCTTTAACAGGTATTCGGTGTGAGTGCTCACAGGTAAGCCGAGGGCAAGCTTGAAGACCTTTCTGATGAGGGAATTTAACTTGTTCCTCTCTGCAACATGCCAATTATGCATGGCTGCCGAGTATGAAAGGTGGCAGAGCACAAAAGCATGTATAATGCGGATGAGATTGTCCTCTTTGATTTCCCGGTGCCTGTTGGCGATCCTCCGGATGAGGCCGAGAGCACTCTCCGTCTTGGCGATGATCCTTCTGAGTGCGGCACCATTGGCACCGTTAGACTCGATATACATCCCCAATATTCGGAGCGAGTCCACTCTGGGCACCGGGGACCCGTCACCACTGAAAAGCCGTATTTCGCTTTCGGACGCTGGTTTCCAATCACGATGGCCACCACCTCTGGGTCTTTTCTTGTAGAGAAGTAGCTCAGACTTGGATGGAGAACATCTGAGCCCAGTGGGGCGTAGGAAGCGCTCGGTTGCATCGATGGCGCTCTGCATGGCGTCCTCAACTTGGCCGTCACTCCCGCCAGCGCACCAGATGGTGATGTCATCTGCGTAGATGGTATGGTTGATACCTTGAATCTTGGCGAGCTCCTTGGAAAGCCCGATCATTGCGATGTTGAATAATGTTGGCGAGATGACTGAGCCCTGAGGCGTGCCGCGTGAACCGAGGGTGATTTCTTGCGAGAGGTATCTTTCGATCTTGAGCTTGGCAGTTCTCTGGCTAAGGAATGATCGGACGAAATCGTAGACCCTCTTTCCAAGCCCGAGGCCGGTAATAGTCTGGAGAATGAATTCGTGTGAGATATTGTCGAAAGCCCTCTCCAGGTCTATTCCAAGGATTGCTCTGGTATCTCTCGTGCTCCGGTCGATGATCTGATGCTTTATCAGCTTCATGGCGTCCTGTGTCGAGAGGCCGGCTCTGAAACCAATCATATTGTGGGTGTATATGTAATTAGTCTCGAGGTGCACCGTGAGCCGGCTGAGCAGGGCATGCTCTGCGACTTTACCTACACAGGACGTCAAGGAAATTGGTCTCAGATTGTCGATTCCTGGTGCTTTACCGGGTTTGGGGATGAGGACCGTGCAAGCCGTCTTCCACTGTGTGGGGACATGTCCACTGCGGCAGACATCATTAATCCTTTCGGTGAGGAAGTCGATCGACTCATCATCGAGATTCTTGAGCATCTTATTAGTGACGCCATCTGGGCCAGAGGCGGATTTGCTGTTCAGGGAGAAGAGGACCTGTCGGATCTCAACCGCAGTGAAATCTTGGTCCAACTCCGGCACATCACACCCCGTGTAGTCTGGGAACTGGGTGGGGGCAGAGCTATCGGCGACTGGTAGATACTTCTTTATGAGCCTGTCGACAATCAACTCGTCCGGGGTAGAGTCTGAAACGAGGTGGATGGCTTGCGCAAGGGATCGTCTCTGGCTGGACCTGGTGCTGCCCTCATCGAGAAGGTGTTTGAGCAGACCCCAGCTCTTGCCAGATCTGAGCTGGCCCTCGACGGATTCGCAGAGCTCCTCCCATTGTTGTTTACACAGGTTCTTGCAGTGCTCTTCGATCTCCCTGTTGACCTCGGAAACCTTCTTCTGTTTCTCTGTTTCTCTAATAAGGTTTCTCTGTTTCTCTGTTTCTCCTGTTGACCTCGGAAACCTTCTTCTGTTTCTCTGTTTCTCTAATAAGGTTTCTCTGTTTTTCTAATAAAACACGTAAGTTTAACAGCGACAGCATACCGATACTCTGCTCTGTACGGGCGCTCAACATTTGCATGAAGATGACGGCCAAAAGAGACATTTTTACAAATTAGATATTTTTCTCGTGTTCTTAGAGTTATACCGTACGAAGTGTACTTGATGAAGAAGTACTTTTCAGTACGTTTGCAGGGTTGGGTTTGGTAGAGAGTGGAGCAGGAGCAGGAGAGTCCTTTAGGTGTTACGTATTCCGTGACAACTTCGATCGCGCTTTGCAATGTTTTTTTGGATTTCTCCGTCACTCCATCCGGTTACCCAGAATGCCATATGTCGTCTGCATATAAGCTATGCTGTACTTTAGGGATTTTAGGAAGGCTTCGCAATCCTAGCATGGCCATATTGAACAGGTAGGGAGACAGGACCGAGCCCTGGAGTGTCCCTCGATTCCCGAGCGAAATACTCTCCGAGGTTAGTCCAGCGACGGTAATTGTGACTGCCCTGTCTGTAAGAAAATCTTTTATATAATTGTATGCTCTGGAGCAAACTCCTAGCTTGTTTAGCTGTGTTAGGATGGCTTCGTGATGAACATTGTCTAAGGTTTTGGTTAGATCAAGGCCAAGAATGGCCGGGTATCAAGTTTTGAGCTGTGATCACCGTCTATTATGTGGTGCTTAATTTAAAGCATAATGTCCTGCGTGGACAGCTTGGGCTTGAATCAAATCATCGTGTGAGGGTACCGCTCATGGTATTTCATATGTTTGTTTAGGCGAGTAAGGATGATGCGTTCCAGAAGTTCCATGATCGCCATGATGCTTAGAATGCCTAGAAGTGAGAATCAATGACGACTATATGAAAGTTCAAGAACCTTCGGTTTTCAGATTACATTATCCTGTTCAACAACACGGGATGACTTGAGGCCCTAAATCCAGGAAGTGCAAGAGCAGGGTTGAAAAATATTATGCAGAAAAGAAAGGTAATGTTCAATACCCTGGCAAGGAAACAACAATTCATGATCGCCAGTCCTTCTCTAGAGTCTATGCAGGGGTACGTTTATGTAAGTCATTTACTCACAGGGGACCCTGATCATGAAAAGAAAATTTCATCATCACCATCGTCAGCCTATCTTTATGTCCACTGCAGGACAAAGGCCTCTCCCTGCGATCTTCAATTACCCTGGCTTGCGCTAGTTGATTCCAACTTGCGCATGCAAATTTCCTAATTTCATCACCCTACCTAGTTTTCTGTCCTCCTCGACTGCAGGAAGCGCCTTTCAGGCAGAACGCCGAGTCTTCGAGCTCTACCTTTTTGTGAATTTTCTTGGACTTTGCCGGTGAACTGCTGTTTCCTGCTTAGTTGCGGTGGAGATGGACTCTCACGCGCGTCCGCCGGACTCGGTAGTGCCCGCGGCGGCTGCCTCCAGGAAGCGCAACGGCACCGGGAGCGACACTGACAGCGACGACACCATGCAGTACTAATGTCAGCAGTGAAGAATCTTGTGACGACACCTTCGAGCTGGTGCGGAGCCGCAAAGCAAAGAGAAGGTTTGTCAGCACATCATCAAATTCGAGTGCGTCCACCATGAGGTCATCACGCATTACCGAGGTACTCACCATCCTTTTCACGCCAGTTCTCGCCACGGACAACCTGAGATGCCTCAATAGGCAAGCCGTGTCTACACATCTAGAGGCACTGGTCCCGAATGAAATCAAGGACATCAGAGTAAACACCCGTAAGAAAGTCGTAGCGATCGACGTAGAACATGCGGCTGCATTAGATTCTTTGCGCAAGGTCACGGAACTTGACGGGATTAAAGTCCACCCTCATATTCCGCTGGGAAAAGAAAGCAGTACTGGCGTAATTTATGATGTCGACGAAACCATTGCCGACACCGATTTGTCGATCTTAATCAAGCCGGCTACAGAAAACACCGTCATCGCAAACGTTTTTCGTCTCGGCACGTGTGAAGATCATATTTAAGGGCGAATCCCTACCAACACACGTAAAAGTGGGCCACTTCCGACACGCAGTTCGGCCTTTTGTACCACAACCACTACAGTGCTGGAAGTGCATGAAGTTAGGCCATGTGAGTAGTGTGTGCAAAAACACTTCCGTGTGTTCTCGATGCACGGGGCCGCACACCACTGACACGTGCGAGGCCAGTGTGCTGAAGTGCACAAACTGCAGCGGCCCTCATGGTGCATCCTCAAAGGAGTGCCCCTAATTCGAAAGGAAATGGCAATTTTAAAGAAAATGGTTAGAGACCACTCGTCTCACCGAGAAGCGGCAGTATCTATTAAGCGACGAAGATCACGTCGCCGACGCCGTTCAAGAACCTCCAAAGCCTCTGTACCGCGCGAGCCACGTACCCCCTCTCCCGCCCAGGCCAAACGCAGTCAGCTCTAAGGACAAAGGAGCTTCGAACAACACGGCAGCTGACGCTTGGCCTGAACTCCTGAGGCTACATGCACCTACGGAGCGGGAACAGACATCTACAGCAAGGGACACCTCGTCTGTTCTTGATAAATTGACGGACCAGGATCAACAAATTGTTGTTATGCTCAGCTCTCTGGTGAGTGCTCTTCGTGTTATTCTGGACAAGCTGCAGGCACCAACAGCTGGAAGTGCATTGCAAGTGCTGGATGCCATCAATCCGGTTCTTGCAAGTCTTCAGAACTCCAGTGCTTGAAAACTTATATAGCGGAACCATGGCTCGTCGACAACAGCAGCGATTGTTCCGGGATGATGTCAGAAGCGCCTCCATATTCCAGTGGAATGCGAGAGGCCTGAGGTCACGTATTTCGGATTTCCGGCAGTTCGTGTTTGAAAACCGCTTTCCTGTACTGGTCATCTGTGAACCGAATTTATCAACTACCTTGAGACTATCAGGATATGAACCTTTCGTTTCAACCACTTGTGCCCGAAGTAGTAAGGTTCTGGTTTACATTCGCACGGACCTTACGTATTTCGCCCAGCCCGTACCTCCACACGACGATAACCAATATGTCTCTGTTACTGTAAAAAAGAAGAGGCTGTCTTTTACACTTACTGGCGTCTACCTTTCCCCAACAAGTCAATTCGATAGCAAACGACTAAAAGATCTTATGGCTGCAACTCACGGTCCTTGGATAATAACAGGGGGCTTCAACGCTCACCACCAGATATGGGGAAGCTCCAGGATAAATTCAAGAGGCAGGTCACTCATATCCTTTGCATCAGGCCACAACCTGCGTCTTCTAAATGACGGAAGCCCGACATTTCTGCGAGGAACAACGTACAGCAGCTGCCTAGACTTAACACTGGTGTCACGTTGCCTAACTTCGAGAGTGCAGTGGTTCACTGATATCGAAACCCATGGAAGTGATCATATTCCGACCTATGTGAGAATCGATGGACTAGAAGCTACGTTACCCAATATATCTCGCCAAATTGACTGGTCAGTCTTTGAAGATCTTGTGGAAGACGCATGCAAGAAACCAATCGCACGCAGGCTAGAAGACATCATTGCAGACGCAATGCACGATTGTACGCGTAGCTTCACACATTCATCAAAGCGTACAGCGTATGACATTGAATTGGAAAGACTTCGTGCACTACGTCGTCGAGCTGAAAGGAGGTACAGGCGCACGAAGTCAATGCTTGACCTCAGAGTAGCTCGGCGAATGCAAAAGAAGATACAGCGCCGGATGGATAAGCTAGAAGATCAAAGATGGAAATGCTTTTGTGAGTCACTGAACCCCCGAAAGCCACTGTCCCGTGTCTGGCGTACCCTAAGGGGTCTTCGCTCATGTTCCCAGCAACGACACCCATTTAACGCCCTTGCTCTCCATCAAAACCGCCGTGAGATAGACGTTGCAGAAGAGTTTTGTGCGAAAGTCGCCGGCGGAACAGTTCTACTCCCTGACATGGTTTTAGGCTACATTCCTGGTCAACGAGATACAAGTATGGACGCTCCTTTTTCTATGGAAGAGTTAGAGGCTGCTATGGCGCTATGTAGGTGTTCGTCTTCGCCAGGGCCCGACGGAATCACATATAATGCTCTGCGCCACCTACGTCGAGAAGCGCGACGAGAACTGCTCAACCTTTTTAATAGGTCATGACATGATGGCGTCGTTCCACAGGAATGGAAACGCAGTCGCTTGGTACCGTTGCTAAAAGCAGGAAAGTCACCACTAGAACTGTCATCATATCGGCCTATAGCACTCGCCAGCTGCGTCGAAAGCTCATGGAGCGCATGATCCTCATGCGTCTCGAATGGTATCTTGAACACCACAATATTTACCCTGACTCTATGGCGGGATTTCGACGAGGCCGTTCATCGATTGACAATGTCATCGATCTAGTGTCATCTGTTGAGCAGCAATAGTCTTGGAAACGATTATCAGTAGCACTCTTTCTTGACGTGACAGGCGCCTACGACAACGTTTCACACCAAGCCATCCTAGACGCACTTTTGACATTGGAACTAGGAGGGCGAGTATTTCGATGGATCCAAAGCTACTTGACACAAAGGTCCTTGGTTGTACGCATGGAAGATGGTCTGACTACTGACCACTACACATGCCGTGGCGTTCCTCAAGGCGGTGTTCTAAGCCCTATTCTTTTTAACCTCACACTTCTTGGGCTGGCCGATTCCCTACCGGAAACAGTGAGTGTCTCGATCTACGCCGACGACATCTGCATCTGGGCATCAGCGGTGACTCGCCCGCAGGTTCGTGCAAGGTTACAGAAGGCAGTAACACAGGCAACTAGCTATCTTTGCACACAAGGCCTAACCATCTCGACAGAAAAATGTGCGTTAGTCGCTTTTACGCATAAAGCGATGTCTGGTTATCCAGTGTGCATCAATGGCCAGCGTATCTCCTACAAGAGAAATCATCGGTTTTTGGGTGTCTTTGTTGACCGAGTCCTCTCCTGGAGCCCTCAGGTTGCCCACTTGAAGAAGAAGCTCACATCTATGGTTCACGTTTTCAAATTCATCCCCGGTAAAACGCGGGGATCATCAGTGAGCTCTATGCTACAGTTGTACCGAGCACTTTTTATCGGCTTCCTACGCTATAGCTCTCCCGTGCTTGCTAAAACATGCAAATCAAATCTTCGAGCCCTTCAGAGCGTGCAAGCACAGGCGTTACGTGTTTGCCTCGGCCTTCCGCGGAGCGCCTCAACAGCAAGAACAGTTATCACGGCTCAAGACCATCCGATCACGACTTACATGACCATCGACACGCTTAGGGCCCATATTCGCCACGTTTCACGGATGCAATCAAGCTCTCTTGCCTCCCTGCCAGAACGACGACCACAGGCGTCATTCTCCAACGTGGTCAGCATTCATAGTGCCTCCCTACCATCGGGGTTAACACCCTCGACACGTTCACCGTCAGCGTTGTGGTGTTTAAAACAACCTGAAGTGCGCCTTGACGTTCCAGGAATAAGAAAAAAGACGGACCTGCCTACTTTGGCCTTGAAACAAGCAGCTCTCGATTGCTTGCACTCTTTCTACTCTGACCGAATCCACATATATACGGATGACTCTTCCACTCAGACCAGCTCCACCGGCACAGTGGTTATACCATCACGATCAATGAGCATCACATACAAGACTTCTCACGTGACATCATCGACCGCTTCGGAGCTTGTTGCCCTCCGAGGTGCCATTGCTTATATTAACAACCAACCGGCTAATCGGTGGGTAATATTATGTGATTCAAAGGCGGCCCTACAATGTCTTTTGTCAGCTCTCCGTCGCGGGTCCTGCGAACAACTCGTCACGGAGATACGAGAAATGCACCACCATACGATCGCAAAAGGGCACGACGTCGTGTTTCAGTGGCTGCCGAGTCATTGCGGCATCACCGGCAACGACATCGCCGACGAAGCTGCTAGGAAAGCACACGAAGGAGAAAATCTTGTTTCTGCACCTTTATCGAGGACTGACGCAGCCCAACACCTAAGCAAGCTAGCGCAAACTATGACATTGGAGAAGTGGCATACAACTGAATTCGCCCAGCATTGGTTGCATTCTCTCGACCCATCTATGCAGCTGCGGCTGTTGCCTGGATTTGCGCGAAATGAGGAAACAATGCTGTGCCGCTTACGCTTGGGTGTTGCATTCACCAATGCTTACACGTGTTTAATTGGAATGGCTGATAGCGCCGAGTGTAATGGCTGCGGTGTCGATGAGACTATAGAACACCTACTATGCTACTGTCCATCTTTTCAAAACGAAAGACATGACCTCTGCAACGTTCTCAATAGGCTAGATAGAAGATCGTTCACTTTGAGCAAGATCTTGGGACCATAGTCTCGAATATCACAGCTGCAGAAGGCCACAAAAGCGCTGCTGCGATTTTTAAAAACTACAGGACTGAGTGACCGTCTATGACCCGGACTGATTGATCATGAGTGATAGAACAGAGATCTGTTGCTACGTCGGCGATATCAACAGTGGACTTTCTATTCTTCTCTTAATCTCTCTCTCCCCTTTTTCCTTCCCCCAGTGTAGGGTAGCCAACTGGGCTCAGTCCTGGTTAACCTCCCTGCCTTTCATTAAATCATTTTTTCTCTCTCTCTCTCTCGACTGCACTTCCCTTCCTTTGGCACACATTCTGTAACACTAATGGTCCACCGGTTATCTACCCTACGCATTACACGGCCTACCCAGCTCCATTTTTTTCTCTAAGGCTACGTTCACACTTGGTCTCGAAGCAGGCGGAAGCGGCAAAAACTTCTAAAAATCCGCCCGCCTAGGCGGCGAAGCGGGCGGAAAACCAGGCGGAAAGCAAAATCGGTCTCGGACCGATTTTTTCGCCATAGCGAGGCGGAATCGCTGCGGAAAGTCGTTCCGCTCGACCGGAAGCTCCACTAGCATGTAAACATCCGGTCGTAAAATTGTACATGGCACCAAAAGTGTAGGCTGCGATGGTGCTCGACGCGATCTAGATCCACCACTTTCTCTACGACAAGAGTGCATGGTATACTAAAACGTACTGTCAGCAATACTCGCGATAGTATTCTACGTCGCGAGACCGGAGGGGCAGCAACGAAGCCTTGGGGTGACCCAACTTCTCGCGCTTTTGCAAAGCTGGGCGAACCCACCACCGCCGTTTCCGAGATGTCCGCTCCTTCCGTTTAATTATTGTCCATTTCTAGGAAACAAGTAGGTAGAAGTATAAAAAACAATTTCTTCGCCCACTTCTGTGGCAGAAAAAAGTTGGGCAGATTCCTCGTTGGCGCTCCGCAATTCTCCTTGCACGGGCGCGGTATGTTGCAGAAGTCGAGGGCGCTTTTTTCGTTGCGCGGTGCTTTTCTCGTTGCGACTGGGAGCATAGGTATCACGTAGGACGCGCAGGCTTCGGCGAGCCCCAACACAAGGGCCAGCCCGGGTTTTAGCTTTGGTGTACTGGGGGCACCGCCAATAATACGAAATGATGAAATGTTGTTACAACCTGTAAATAAAAGCTATTAAAGAAATATAATCACGCCTTGGCACCAACCTGTGACTCAGCGCTACCGTGCCCGTGTGAGGAAAATTACGGAACGCCTACTAGGAATTTAGCGAAGGTCGCAGATGACACGCAAAGTTGCGCGAGATGAACACTTTTGATGACGGGTGGGACAATGAATGAACATACCGCTCGAAATGGTGCGGTAATGAGCGCCACCACGCCGACAAACGTACGCAGACTAGATGGATGTGGGCGAAAGCGGCAGCGGTGGCCGCGGCGATAGCAAAACAAATGTGAACAACTTGGACATGCGCGGAAAAGATTTTCCGGCCGCTTTGGCCTTTCCGCCCGCTTGCCGCTTCCCGAGTGTGAACGTAGCTTTAATGTTAGATAGAATATCGGCTATCCCCGTTTGCTCTCTGATCCACACCACTCTCTTCCTGTCTCCTAATCTTATGCCTAACATTTTTCGTTCTATCGCTGTGTGCGGTCCTTAACTTGTTCTAGAACTTCTTTGTTAACCCCCAAGTTTCTGTTCCATATCTTAGCACCGGTAGAATGCATTGATTGTACACGTTTTTTTTTATGAATGTGGTAATCTGCCAGTCAGGATTTCGTAACGCCTGCCGTATGCACTCCAACCAATTTTATTGCGATAGCAATTATATGGACACTCCAAGTGCATTTCTGCCATCGCCGTCGTCGTCACCGTGACGTCCCGTATAAAGCAGTATATTCTGCATGTGCGAGTGAAGGCGTGCGAGGGTGCGCCGGCGATCGCGGCCCTATCTCGCGCAGGCGAGAAAGCGAAGCGGGAAGGAAGTTCGCCGTCTCGCGCACAACGCTCCGGAGGGAGGATAGGGAGGAAAGGGGGGAGGGGGGGGGGGGGGCTTTACTCCGCGCCGCTCGAGCGACCACGCACGCCCGCCGAGTTCCAACAAGGTTATATACTAAAACTTCCCTGGGGAGTGGCAGCTGCTGCCGCCGTCTACGGGAGCGAGTGAAGCCGCTGGCGGCCATATTGCCGGGGGCAAAAGAGGGCGGGCCCAGCATAAAGGTGGCCGCGGAATACGCGCGGCACTGGAGTGCGTTTTCGGTTTCCTGATAAAAAGTTGCACAAAAATATTTGTTTATATTACATTAATGAGGCAATTAACTTACAGTAATATATGATACTACGTTTATTTATTGTGCGCATGCGATTACGCGTACGAAGAGCTGGTACAGATAATTTCTTCTGACCCTGTGCTTTGCCTTCCGGACTTTTCGCTTCCATTTTAACTAAATACAGATGCGTCGCATTATCGAACGGGAGTGGTGCTGTATCAACGATACTTGACTAGGGCAGCCAATCAGCAGCTTCGCGTGGTGGGTTACTACAGTTACACTTTCACCAAGACGGAAGTAAACTACAAAACAACTGTGAAAGAAGCTGTCACTGTTTGAAGTTGGTGGAACTTAAAGGAAAATCGCCTGCTGGGTGAACGAGCTTCAGCAGTTTGACTTTGAAGTCAGTCATCACCCGGGAGCTTCTATGAAAGACGCTGATGCTATGTCGAGGTTGGTGGTCACGCCTGTTGCAGTTCACCAAGAAGCAATAAACACCGGGAAACTTTGGGAAGGAACTGAAGCACTCCAGCCCACAGTGACGGGCAAAGTTAGAGTGCCTCTCACATTTGTGTCGAAAATCTCGGATCTGTACCATAATAGCCCTCATTCAGGTGAACATGATGGGTTTTGCAGAACCTACATGAAACTCACGAAGCGATTTACATGACCTCACATGAAGTTAGACGGGAAGATGTATGTGCAATCATGTCAATTCTCCGTCTGCGGGGTCAGTGGCCGTCCGGCTCATCATGTCAATCTGGAGCGCGTCCCATTGGTGGAGGCTCGTGTGCAACCGCCTTTGAGGGGCAAATACCGCTGCCCTCTAAGGTTGTACCCGACTATAGATAGGTGTGATTGTGACTGTATGTGTCCGTTCGTAGCCTATTTCTCTCCAGTAGAGGGCGCGACGGACAAACGGTTTCTCTCCCTCGTGCAGGTTGTATTGCTTAGTCTGCAATCCGTGGTCTGCAACGAACGACCTCGCAAGTAAATCGAGAAACCATTGGTCTCTTCAGTTTGGCTGCATTTTGAGCACTAGTTCGGGTAATGCAGCACTTTTGTCCTGGATTTTACAGCGGAATTCGCGCTGCCTTCACCGCTCTCTTCAATTACACTCGTGCAAGGCAAGCTCTGCTCGAGTTCTTGGCTTTTCTGCACTGGCTGCCTTGGAAGCGCAGGCATCGTGCTAGCTCTTGGTAGCAGATGACATGATGCAGCGCTAGTTGAATAGTGATGCGCGGACGTAAATATTGTTCTCTTCGGTTACATTTCCTGTCGCTGGCATAAGAATCTGACGTACAAGTTCGAGGCCTGAATGGTTGCGAGGGAACGTTAGTAAAGTCATGTGATGTGTTATATTGCTTTCGATCGCATGCGCTTGTTTTAACAGCTGAGCTGTTTAAGCCGGCTTTAAGTCCATAATGCGTCGGAAAAAACATCGCAGAGCGATGAGTGACCTGGGTGATATAGCAACCGCCTCGCGGGGCGGCGTGTGCTTCGCCTCCTCTTCGTGCCGTGCCGTGCACATGTTGTCTTGACATGGGACGCTAAGGAAAGGGAAGGAGAGCATGCGTGCGGCTCGCGCTGTGCTCGGTAGAGAGAAAGCGAAAATTAGAGAGAGAGAAATTGTAGCAGCACCAACGAGGCAAGGCGAGGAGCTGCTGCCAACGCCGTCCGCGTTTCCCCGTTTCCCTGCGTTCGCGCCGAACGCGCGCGGTGTACGTGACTGCACCAGGCGCCTCTGGCGGCGGCTCGGCAGGTTTAGACCAGCCACGCCCCGGCAAGTGTGGAGGCACAGCTTGGCCGTGACGTCACCGGGGAGATAAAGCTCAGAGCCGCCGCGACGGCGGCAGAACGCTCGTGGACTCTGTGGCGAGTACATGTACCCTTGACATGGGACGACCAAAGAAGATCCGGACACCCGAAGAAGAAGCCACTATCTTGAAGAGCGTCGCGCGGCCAAACGAGAATCTGCGCGTCGGCGGCGAGCCGATTCGGAATACCATGCCTAGCAGAGCTTAGCATTTTCTCGCAAAACTTGGCAAAGCTTAGTAAAACCGGCAGAAGCTAGGTCGATATCCAGTTCCGCCGTTTACTCCGGCCTTGCACCACTAGCGCAAGCTGCCCACGTCTTTTTTTCTTGAACTCGAAAAGCTTGCGGCCCTTTATACGCAATGCCTCACGACTTCAAGTGTACCAGAAAGCTGGAAGAACGCCAACATTATACTCATCCATAAGAAGGGAGACGTTAAGGAATTGAAGAACTATAGACCCATCACCTTGCTTTCAGTATTGTATAAAATATTCACCAATTAATTTCAATTTCAAAACACTTGACTTCTGCCAACCAAGAGAACAGGCTGGCTGTGTCTCGCTTTAATTAAACAACGATTTTTTCTTTCCCAATGTTTGTTCCCTGGAAACATAGTCGCGCTTCAATTGCTGCTCCCATAACCGCCCTTGCTGATGTCGGTGACAATTCGTTCTGAACCGCTTTTCGTCCGAAGCTTCGCGACCTATTTGGATCGACTTTAGGCACGGTGGACCGGGAATCGGCGTGCGGCTCTACAGAGCGTTTCTCTGCATCGTGTAGGTTGGCAGTTACCATTTTTCGATTGAATGGGACTGTCATTTCCTTATGGTCCTGCCATGCTGACACCAGTGCCTTTTCATGTGGTACAGCAAGTTTTCTGTGCGTGCCAGCTTTTAGTTTGTGCTAGTATAGAAATGAATCCAGACGCGAATACAAACAAAATTATTATCGAAAATTTGTTCAAACAAATCATGTTAAGGCAATATGCTTTAGGAGCCAAAGAAACCACACTCAGGGCACAAAACTAGTTCGGAAAAGCTTGTAACTGATCTGTCATAACGGCTCGCGGCATTATAGAAACGGGCAGCTTCAATTGATCACTTACATCAAACCATTCATTTTCTCCAGACGAAGCCTAATGA
The DNA here is from genome assembly GCF_013339745.2 of Dermacentor silvarum. Classification (NCBI taxonomy): domain Eukaryota; kingdom Metazoa; phylum Arthropoda; class Arachnida; order Ixodida; family Ixodidae; genus Dermacentor; species Dermacentor silvarum. The sequence continues at coordinate 15,434,742 of NC_051156.1, read as the reverse complement.
TTTGGAAAACCGCAGCCGGCGGTCTAATTTGTTCCTCTTTTTGGGGGGCCAGAAGGACTGGATGATTCAGAATCATTCCTAAAGGAAAATGTTCTTGATGAGCCTTTCTCTGGTAAACTTAACGTGAAATGCATTTCGGTTGAGCGAATTCACCGATTGGGAGAGCCCGACAATAAGATATCAGTTGTTTTCTTCTAGCACTACAATGAGAAGCAAGAAGTTCTAAAACAATAAGCTTAAAGGCACGAAGATTTCAGACCAAAACGATTATTCGCGTGCGACCATCAGGACGGGAAAGAAATTGTGGGAAACTGCTGCAGCCGGCAAGCGAAGAGGAAGTGAAAGTATCGCTTGCACGGGATGGGGTTCAGGCCGGCAATGAACAGTTTATTTGGGATGATGCAAAACGCTCCAAAGTTAAACTAGCAGATGTTGAAGTTCGGATAAGAACTGACTAATCATATGCATCTTGTAACAGGGAACTAAGGCTTTTCGACATTAATGTCCAAAGTTAGTAAATAATACAACTGAACGCTGAAACACTTTGCTTAGACTGCAATCCACGCGTCATACTATCACGGAAACTGACTGCCCCAGCAAATTGAGGATGTCGGCATTTTTCCTACTCGGTGTGTTCATATAAGGACAGATTTAGGGGCACCCCGCTTTGCCGTTTGCCGCTTTGAAAGTATCTATCTATCTATCTATCTATCTATCTATCTATCTATCTATCTATCTATCTATCTATCTATCTATCTATCTATCTATCTATCTATCTATCTATCTATCTATCTATCTATCTATCTATCTATCTATCTATCTATCTATCTATCTATCTATCTATCTATCTATTTAGTCTCCTACGTCTTGGTGCTCTCATGGTTGTTTCATTAACTTGGTATGTTCCAAAATTGGCATAGTATGACAAGAGTGTATGACGAACATAAATTATAGGTCATAAAACAGCCGCCTACGTCTCGGCGGTCTCATGGTCGTTTCGTTAACTAGGTAGGTACCAAAATTGGCATAGTATGAAAAGAGTGTATGACGAACATAAATGATAGGTCATGACATGAATTCCATGACATGCGTGTCATTTAGGTCATGAAACAGCCGCCTACGTCTTGGTGCTCTCATGGTCGTTTAGTTAACACAGTAGGTACAAAAATTAGCATAGTATGACAAGAGTGCATAACGAACATAAATGATAGGTCATGACATGCGTGTCATGTAGGTCACGAAACAGCCGCCTACGTCTTGGTGCTCTTATGGTCATTTCGTTAACTTGGTAGGTACCAAAACTGGTTTCTAATGGGATGACACGATTACGAGTAAACCACGACATAGTTATAGCACGGAAGATACATATCGCAATTAAGGAAGCTAAAGAAGCAGGATTGTGGAGATAAGTAGGAGAACAAGGAAAAGAGCTCAGAGTACTGGAAATGAAGCTTGGAACGACAGAAAGCTGCGCTAGTTGGTAAGGATTCATAACGCAAAAAGGTAAGGCGTGCAGACACGGACACAAGAGGAGAGAAGTGTGCAACATGGACGCCGACTATCAACTGAAGAAAGCACTGAGGCAAAAAAGAAAGACACAAAACTCATCTGCGCATGCTCCGGAATGGTAGCACCACGTGTCAATCGGGTACACGTGCCGGTCTACGTGAGCGATAACTGTTAAGGCATTTGATCTCTTCCTTATGTAAGGTAATCGAAGGCTGACTCACGCACGCACTTCCACCAATATTGATAGGCTAAGCCTCGACCATTAGACGCGTATCTTCATTCTTTTGCCTGTACAATATCGCGCATTCATCTACATCGGGCGTGCAGTTACAATCTTGGAAGTCTTGGAAATCTAAGGAAAGATTGGAAGGCGATCCACCGGTTAACGAACTTTTATGTTCCATCAGCCTCTGATTGATACAACGCCCTCTTCGCCCTACGTAGAAATGGCCACAGCTAAAGGAAACTTCATATACCACACCCACGCGACAGTCACTAAAATTGTGGTTCTTGATGTGCTTCACTGGAAAAATATCAGTTCTTTGTTTGCGTTTCACCTGCTCCTTTTTTCTCTGCACGGCAGCGCATATCCTACCTAGCTTAGTGGGAGCAGTAAAAACAACATCAAAACCATATCTACTTGCAACTTTCTTAAGCCTGTGCGATACATAATAAATGTAAGGAATAGCCATGACTGTTTTCTTGCTATTACTGCTTTCTGTAATCAGGTCCGTCCCCCGCGAGATCGAGTTATTTAGGCGTTCAGTTGGTGGTACGCAGTTGGTGACGGAGTCAGATGCCGCCCCCCTCTCCCCCGCGCAGCCTCCCTCCCTGCGCGCGCGAGATTGAGCCGCGATCGGTCGTTCCCCATTGGCGCGGTCACGAAATGCGCAGCGCTGTCGGAGAGCAACGTCACCCCGTCCCATCCCCCCACGGCCTTTCGCAGGACGGAAGACACAGCGTTTCCTGTCAGCTTCCCTCTTGCGTGGGCGAACTGGATCTTAAAAGGCCGGCTCACCCTCTCACGCTTTCACTCGCACATACAGCATACGGCGCGCGGCGACGATATTATCGCCCTTGGACTTTATACGGAACCTCACGGCGACGACGACGACGACAACGATGGCGACGCCGAGGGCAGAAATCCGTCTCGAGTGTCCATATAATTGCTTTTGCAATAAAATACCAAGAAAATCAGTTCGTACACTATAGAAAGAGTAGTCCAAAGAAATTACAAAAAAAGTATGTCTCCTAGTGCGTAGCATTCTTTGGCTCGGCTCGTTCTTTTCTTTCCCTATGTTTAGCATAGTTTGTGCTTTTTGTCCTTGTTGGCCCACCCCAAATTTCAAGTTGGCGCACCCCCAAATTTCAAGTTATCCTGGCCCACCCTGATATCACCCCCAATTCAGGTTGGCTCGCCATATCACCATCAAATTCAGGTTGACCACCCCTACCACCCCCAAATTTAGGTTGGCCCACCCCATATCACACACAAATTTAGGTTGAGCCACTCCCAAATTCAAGTTGGCCTACCCTAACACCATGTATTTTCTATGGAGCCCTGTGCATTCGTATGGGAAAGGTATCACACTTTTTGCGTTGCGGACAGGATTTTGCGCGATTTTGCTGCAAGGACTGCTGGAGTACTGGCCGAAGGATGCTACAGATTAAAAGCACTTCGTCGTCCTAAGTTCGCTGCATTGCAGCTCGTGCAGTTGGAATGTATTCCAAAATTGGGCCGCTACTTCATCTCTGATGTGCTTTGGTTGAATGTCACGTGAAAATGAAAATTCGCTGTTTTACAGCTAAGCTTTTAGTCTCTAGTTGGTCGGGATTTTTCTTGGGGAACTCACCCAAAAACCGGCAGCTGGAAAAAGGGTTCGTGTTAAGAGTTTATACGAGTCCGATCCTATCATGTCTGTAGTTTGTGTGTAAGTCGTACTTTACGAGTTTTGTCACACAGTTCACTTTGAGAAATTCAATTAGTTCAATAACGCATCGCGCCAGGCTCAGGGCATACAAGAATGAGGATGAAGGAGGATGGACCTCCAACGGCCGCTGGAGAAGGGCTTTTGCCTTTCAGTTTCCGCGTAGGAGAATTGTTTTCGAGTACATTCTTATTGCAATCCGAAGCTGTGTGTAAGTTGTACTTTATGCATTTTCTGACGCAATTCACGTTTAAACATTATTATATTGTTCAATAAGGCACTTGCGCTTGGCCGACGGCCTAAAAGGATGAGAATTTTTGCTGCACTTCCGCCCACGTGCGTCGCTTGTCGTGCTTGTGTAACGTCGTCTAACGTCAGTTGCGGTGCATGGTGGTACTTGCCTAAATTTCGCGAGCTTCGCTGTACATCCATTTTCACAGGATGGAATGCAGGCGGACTTTTTGTTCATGCCATGGTACGACTAACTAAAGTCAATTTACCTCAATTCCATGAGAGAGGTTGCATGAAGACGTTTAATATGTAAGAATGTGTATTCTTTATACTGCTCACTTTTCAAGTTGCAACATTTTGCGACTTGGTAACGAGATTTCTGCACCTTCTCTCAGTTAGGATATTTTCTGTGTGGAACAGACATATGGTGGCAAAGACGAGTCGGTTTCGTTGTGCGGAAGGGTTTGTTTTTTGCCAAACATAACAAAGTTTAGTAAAAAAAAATTGTCGCTTCCCTGACTCCTCAACTGCAGTGGCGACATGGCGCTTTCCTTCTAGGCCTGTGCATTGGTCATCGGGGAGCATTTTAGAAAGCAGGTTTAAAGGGGTCCTGAACCACTTTTTATCGTAGTGGAGAAAGGAATTTTAAGTGAAAATAACCTATTTCAGAATCACTTTGTCGCAAAAAGTACTTCAATGCGTTCAGCAGAAGCGGAGTTATCGGCAATCAAACACGGCCTCCATTGTGCTCCCCTTCCTCCTCCAAAGCCTTGTACTGCGAAGGCTACGGCGGAGACGTCACCGTGACGTCAACGTGGCGCGCAGTTCAAATTTCCGATTCGGTGTTTACGCCACGCTAAACGTAAGCCAAACGCGGCTGTCCTCAGAGAGCCGCAGTGCGCTTAGCCAGTGGACTCGTGGCGGCACCTCGCAGCGGCCGCGGTGTAACCGACCCCAGCGACCAATAGCAGCCGCGTATTGGAGTGCGCTTTATGACGAAATAAAGCGCACATAAAAGAGTGAGTATTATGGGGTTTTTGAAACGAGAGCGTTTGAGATAAAGGTGACTTCTCGCTCTGCCTGCGAGCTCCACGGACCGCGTACGACAGCAGAACTTGGCTGAGATGTTCACAACAGCGTATGCTACTCGCGGACTATGTTCTTTCACCAAGCCCGAGAGGTGGTTCAGGGCCCCTTTAATTAGAGAGTGGCAGTTTCCCCAGACAATCCTTAAAAAGCTCGCTTTTCGCGCTCGCGCTTGCTTGCCACCTCAGTGTACCGTAGGAAAAATGCGCATAGAGCAGCCCTCAAAACCCAAGTTACAGTCATTTGGTGGCTCAGAAGAGGCAAAAAAGGCACTATCTGAGTCACTTTTCTTTACCACCACAAAAACAGCCAGCTCGGAAAGCATTAATAATGTAATTTCAATTTTAATATTAAAACTACACCGACCATAGCCATGTCCTTACAGGACTCTCAAAATAGGCCTAATTTTTCCGCCTAAAATAAAGCTTTGCAACATGTTTCTGCGGTATTACATTTATCATTTCTGCATGTATCATTCTTACATTTACCATTCTTGTAAAATTTCAATAAAAATGGTTGAATATTGCTTTTTTAGGAACCCTTAATATTGTCCAATTTTCGCTATACTTTTGCAATTCTGGCCCTTAGGAATTTTATTACAAAATGAATACGTAGTGTGGCTGCACGTTGATTGAATTTATTTTCGAGAAACCCTTCGAAGATTCATCACATTATTTTTCAGCTTCATCGCTTTAGCTTAAATATGTCGGGGTAAGTGAGAGGCGCTTGCTCAGCAAGCAAAGCTTGGAACAAAAAACAGAATTACTGTCACTGACAAAATTCTTAATTTCCTTGGCTGTGTAGATCTAATAGTGTGAAATCACTCACACAGAAAAGAAAACAAAAGGACTTTGGCCACCGACAATGTTCTAGGTTTTGAGTGATACACCAAATTTGTAAAATTTGCAAGTAGCGAAAATGTGAACTCAATTTTTTTTGCAGGAAATACGTGCTGCGTCACGCAAATCAAAGGTTGATTCTTTTCTAGACAAACATTTTGCCCCCTTATATGAAATTTTCGCCGAAAACAAAGAATGGCTGGGAGCCCCTTTATCTTATCACGTATTTTTGCCGCGATTGATCATCAAGGCGTGGTGGCGTTATAATTTAGAATCCGTTGTCTGCGTTTCTTTCGCGCTAAATAAACCACCATAAAAGCACTGTTGTTTCGTGCCTTTTGTAATATTCAAGTTGGAATCAGCTAGCGCACGACAGGGGTAATTGGTGATCGCAGGGAGAGGCGTTCGTCCTGCAGCGGACGTAAATATAGGCTCATGATGATGATGATATGCCATCGATTGCGTAGAAAACACCCCGTTTGCTCCCCCTCTCAGGTTTTACATTATGTGCGTTATGAGCTGTTAACTGACGCTGAATTACATTATTCGATGTGTTTAGGTTGACTGACATTTTTTCGTCTTATTACCTTAAAAAACCCTTCTCGTATTACATGAGGGATGGGTTTATATATGGGGTGATCACTTCTAAGTTTCACGGAATTTTTAAGGATCGTCTGTGGCAGGTAACATAATTCTTGTCCTTGAGCTGGATTATTCGAAGAGATGGACATTACTAGCACGATAAATCGAAACAAATATTGAACTAATTAACGAAAACTAAATTATTAACCTTTAATTATTTACATTGCAGATCCTATTGCAATTTACGAATTGTACTCGGTGAATTTGCTTGTGCGGCGCGCACAAGCAAACATGAACGCATCTCACTCGATGACCGCGGAAACTCGCTGTCAAAACGCTGGAGTGAGTCAGCGCGGGAGCAGCAGCGAGCGAATTGACCTTCCTTCCGCGGCTCACATCAACGCGAACTAAGCCGCGAAAACACAGCGCAGGAAATACTTTGGCCCCGCCGCAGATAGCTTTCAAGATACAGCCGCCCGGGCGGCCGCGCGCGGCGTAGAACGCGGTACGCAAAATTTCTCGGTACGCTAAAGACACGCTTTCTCCTAGAAACGTACCTCACATGAAAAGCGCCGTCACGTCCTTCTCTCCATCGGACTTTATCAAAGGCGGTCATGCGTGAACATTTTGCAAAGCTCTTGTCGGCTGCGGGGGGTCGAGATCACTTGGTGTGCACGTCACTGAAGTCCATGCTGAATTTCGGTCTGTTCTCTCGCTTCCAATTTCGCCAAACATCGCTCCGTCTTACTGTGTGGACACTTGAGCTGCCCTCTAACGTCATGCATGTGCACCAACCACCGCTTGCGCTTGTCTCCCGTCTTCGCTGTATAACGGCACGCTGCCGCATCGCACCTGAAGTTCAATGCTCTCGTTGACAGTGTTGGATGACTGGAAACCATGCACACAGCAGGAGGAAGTGCTCCTGCACTCATCTGCGCTCGGCACTGTGTGTGACTTGGTGGGGCATGGCGTATACGGCGCTGCGAACAAACTTACCCACTACAACACATTACTGGCGCTGTGTAGCTCGTGTAGAGGGAACATAGCCGAATACGTGCAAAGTGAGGCGACAAGGTAAACAACGCTTCACATTATTAACACCGAGATGAAGTGGCACAAGAACTGACAAAGAGATCTTTTAGGATCTTACGCCTACGTGTCTTCCCATACAGTCCCTGTCACACATCGTTCGCAGCTGTTCCTTAAATGATTCTTGAAAAAAAGAAAGAAAATTCTTTTTTTGTAATTTTTGTAAAACTGTGCAAAGCGAACCGCTTACTCAAAACAGTCTTGAACATCTGTGAGTTTTGTATATCTATTTTACGGGGTACCACTGCATAGTCGTCTTCTTTATTGAGTGCCGCTTACGTACGAGAAGAAAAAAATGCACAGGGCAGAGTGCCAGACGCGTCACGGTCATCAACATCATAAACAAGGCAAGACAGCTGAAAGGAGGGACATTTTTCCTTACACAATAGCCTCGGAAGCGGCATTTTCGGCGCATAAGCACCAGCGGCGTTAGCTCAGAAAAAATAGGAACACAAGATGACACGAGCCGGGAAGGTTCACTGTGCGGGTCGGAAGTTCGCGGCCGCTCGGAACGATATAAATAGAGCGAGTAATGATGATGACGTTAAGTCGGAGACATCTAAACAAATGACACTCATCTGGACACCGACCTTCCAAACGTGCTGTCGGCAGTGCGTAGAGCGTGAAGAAGGTGTGACACGGCGGCGGCTGTCTTTAACCCTTTCAGGCCCAAATTAATTCTGTTCAATGTAACTAATTGGTCTTTACAATTTGAGATGGGCATGATGGTGGTAGTTAGAAAAAATAAAAAAATATCTGTGCTCACACTTTTCGATCAAAACTATTTAATGATTCGAAATGAAATCAGTAGGACTTGGTGGACTTGAAATGCGTCGTTTCAAGCAATACGTGAACCGTCTATGTTATATGGAACTCTTTGAAGCACTTCTTTTCTTTGTTGAGGCAGAGGTGTATGCCATGCTTCTCGCACCGAATGCGGGAGTAAGAGCACAGTCTTGTCTATTTTTTTCTCGTTTGCGCGATAACTTCTTTTTCATCGGACGAATCAATGTCACCTCGAGGGATCAGCACAAGCTTCGCGACTTCTTTCTTTTTCCCATAAAACTCGCATGTGCTGAATGTCGCCATCTGTTCCGCAAGAAAATGTTTATCTATGCGGTATAAGCTCACATGAGCCGCATAAAATCACAAAAAAGCAGAGCAAGACTCCAGCAACAATACATGCGCCTGACACGATAATGATCCATCAGGTAAACGCGCCCAAAACATGGCCAAGTACGGCATGAAAACACCGTTTGAGTGCGAACAAACACGCGATTTCGTCAGTGAGGTAACGTAGTCGAAAATGCATAAAATCACAAAAAAGCAGAGCAAGACTCCAGCACCACACACACACACACACACAACACACACACACACACACACACACACACACACACACACACACACACACACACACACACACGCACACGCACACGCACACGCACACGCACACACACACACACACACACACACACACACACACACACACACACACACACACACACTGTTGGGACTCTCGGGTCACCAAGTCCCCAAGGTCTCCTCCACCGCATCGAATCAATTCCAAGAAGACGTAAACCCTAGGTCGCCTGTAATTCATACGAATTACGGTAGTTCTCGACTTCCCGATTACTCCTACATTGGTACAAAGTCTGGCTTTAGTAGCTAGTTCACATCAATTCTGAAAGCTGCTTTCTGCTGAGATGCGCAACAACCACAGTATCAAAATGGGCAGTTGTACATGCTCCATCGGTTTTTAGAAAGTCTAGGCTAAAAGATCCGATGACTCAAGCGCAAAGCCAGGCACTCACCCTGTACCGTGCAGTCATGACGCGCTGCGTTCACCCAGCCGCTCGCGAACCAGTTGGCGATTGGCGTTGGCTGCAGGCTCCATATTGTCGCTGTCATCAAGTTGCACGCGAATCAGATGCTGTTGACTGACGTTGGCTGCAGGGTCCATCTCACTGCGGTCATCCAGATGGTCGCGAACCAGATACCGACGACTGGCGTTAGCTGAAGGGTCGATCTCACCGCGGCCATCCAGTCTGTTGAGCTCGGGGTTAGGATTCATCTCACCGTTGCCATCCGTTTGTTGGGACTCTGATTGCGTCTAGGCCGGTGATCCTTCAGCCAAAGGGATGAGTACGTCCGGGAGTAAGTGCGATAGAAAAAGAGGGTTTATGCTACATATATACAGTGGCTCCAAATATGGAAGCCCACTCCATGGGAGAGCACTTTGAAAATCTCAGCTCATTACATGTCTGAGCACATATGAGAACACGTCAGGACACTCCAGTGCACTCAAGGTGTATCATTATAAAACATTCGTCTTTTCTTCCCTAGTTGACCCGACTAGGGAATCAGATGACCTTGATGTGGCCAATCAGAGGGGTCGCTTTTCTTTTCAACGACAGGGGTAAGCTCCCAGTCAGGATTTGGCAATGCCTGCCGTATGCACTCCAACCCAATTTTATTCTTCTGTAAATTTCTTTCTGATGATCAGGGTCCCCAGTGAGTAATTGACCCAGATAAACGTACTCATTTACAGACTCTAGAGGCTGACTGGCGATCTTGAATTCTTGTTACCTTGCCATGCTATTGAACATTATGTTTGTCTTCTGCATATTAATCTTGAACCCCACTCTTACACTTTCTCGGTTAAGGTCCTCAATAATTTGCTGTAATTCGTCCCCATTGTTGCTGAATAGGATAATGTCATCTGCAAACCGAAGGTTGCTGAGATATTCGCCGTTGATCCTCACTCCTAAGCCTTCTCAGTCTAAGAGCTTGAATACTTGTTCTAAGCATGCAGTGAATAGCATTGGAGAGATTGTGTCTCCTTGCCTGACCACATTCTTGATTGGTATCTTTCTGCTTTTCTTATGGAGTACCAAGGTTTCTGTGCAATCCTTGTAGTTATTTGCCAAGATATTCACGTATGCCTCCTGTACTCCTTGATTACGCAATGCCTCTATGACTACTGGTATCTCTACTGAATCGAATGCTTTTTCATAAACTATGAAAGATAATTTCCAATAGAATCAGGGCAACACTTGACTTCCGCCAACCAAGATGCAGAATACACAACTTGTAAAGGGGTTTATTAGAGTTCGGAGCAGGCAGCGGTGACAGTCAAAACGAGACACGGCTTTCAAGCACGAGCGCCGTTGCCGAGCAAAAGCGCTGGACCCACTAGCGTGCGGTCCCACTAGAGCCGGACCCACTAGCGTCTCTCTTCGCTACAATTACCCCGGGAGTGATAAGGGAGCCGTCCGGCGACCTAACATCTCGTCAGGATGACAGGATCGTAGCATGGCTTGAGGCGGTCGACATGGACAATGTCTCGTCCACGACGGCGCTGGTCCGAAGACGGTTCAGCTGGTTCGATGACATAATTCACGGGAGATGCGCGTTCGACGACTCGGTAAGGGCCTTCGTACTTCGGGAGTAGTTTCGATGAGAGGCCAGGGGCGGTGAACGGGACAGAGAGCCACACAAGTGCGCCAGGAAGCAAGGTGACCGCGGATGTGGAGTCGCCGCGAGTGCTCTTCTGGCGCTCTTGGTAATTGGAAGTAAAGGCACGGGCGAGGTCGCGGCATTCTTCAGCATGCCTTGCTGTGGCAGAAATAGGCGCGCCCTCGGATGCGTCCGACCGGAGGCATGGTCGATGGTACGGTGTGGGATCGAAGTTCCAGGTTGCAGGTTTTGAGGGCTTAGCACGCCCTCAAAACTGCAGGGGTTTATTAGAATTCGGAGCAGCGCAGCGGTGACAGTCAAAACGAGACACGGCTTTCAACATGGAGGAAGGAAACCACAGGAGAGGCCCTGGCCAGCACGAACGTATTAGAGAAGGTGTGGCGGAAGTCACGTGCTGTTTTTCGCGAAGGAGCACTGGGACGGGTACCCCAAATGTCAACGTTGTCATGGCAACCGCGCTCCTGAAGCTTTCGCTGCTGCTCTCGGTCTATGAAAAGTGAGATGAGATTTTTCCGTCGGTGTCTTTCCCGCAGCACCTTTTGTTCGCGACAAAAGCTGACTTTGGAGTGGGGTGTGTAAGCTTGAAAGTTGTGTTTTGGGTCTGTGAGTGTGTGTGTCAGCCAGCAACAGATACACCCAAGCAATCACGGTGTGGGTCTTCGTCCTCTTCTTCAACGTGCCACGGAAAAACACAGGAGCGCGTCTGCTTCACTCAAACTGCTTCAGAAGTTTTGTAGGCTTTGTTCTGACGCGCGTCAGGAGCACACACTTCAGACGGGTCGTAACAATGCAAGTTCAAATTTGCGCCCATCTGCTCCGGCGAGCAGCAGAACCCATGATTGGAGGCGCAAAGAGAGGTGGCACACCAACATGGCTGCAGTTCCGGCTTCAAAAAAGTGACGTCAGGGCCTCTCCTGTTTTGTTTCCTTCCTCCATATCTTTCAAGCACGAGCGCCGTTGCCGAGCAAAAGGGCTGGACCCACTAGCGTCTGGCCCCACTAGACCCGGACCCACTAGCGTCTCTCTTCGCTACAAACTGTAAATACCGAAGCAGGCCAGTAAGAAAGAAGCCGGAGACGACAAACTAACAGTTAGTCCAAGAAGTATCTTGAGGATATTGTTTATTTATTTATTTCATAATACTGTCAGCCTTTCTCAGGCTCTGACAGGAGTGGAATGAACAATATGTATAACAACACGTTTAGTGTTCCGGAACATGAATGAAAAGACACACAGCTTACATAAATGATCGAATCAAAAGAGTGCAGAGCTCTACAATCAATCAATGCATGACTCATAATCAAGAAAGCTATGGCTACAAACATATTTACAAAAGGGATTGCTCTTCAAAGAAATATTTAACATTCGCAAGAAAAGCATCAAGTGACACATCATTCATAATATGGTGGGCCAGTTTATTCCATAGCTCTATGGATCGAGGAAAAAATTAAAATTAAAATACGTCACATACAGCAGGAAATGGTTGTGCACATGTCATGGTTGATTTTTTTGGAGCGCTGGTGATGTGACTTTGGGTACGCGTCTTTAGATATGATGATACAATCATGATATAAGAGGAAAGGAAATTTCATGCATACAGTCAGTCGTCGGCATTCTAAAGTCGAGATGATAACCCTTTTACGGAGAAGTGTCACGCTATCGTAGCGGGAGTAACGGGAATAAATAAAACGGAGTGCTATGCTTTGAATTCTTTCAAGTTTCTTTTTCAGGTAAGACTGATAGGGGTTCCAAACTATGGAGCTATACTCAAAAACGGCTTTTACTTGAGTCTTATAGGAATTTTGTTTTAGATGCGGCGGTGCAGCTGACAATTTTGGTTGGATGAATCCAAGTTGTCGGTATGCTTTTGTACATATGTTATTTATGGGGAATTCCCAACTCAATTTTTCAGTAAATGTTACCCCCAAGTATTTTACTTCGATATTACGCGTGACAGCAGATCCTGATAAAAGGTAAGTAAAAAAGATGGGCGTTTTTTGCCTTGTTATGGTGACAGATTACATTTTGCTGACATTTATTTTCATATCCCAAGTTGTTAGTGCAGATTATTTTGGTCATATTGCGAACGAACCACAGTGTACACAACGCAGTCGTCAGCGAACAATCTCAGAACAACATTTGGAGTGACACAGGAAAAAAATGTCATTTATATAAGTTACAAAAAGTGTAGGTCCTAATTTATTATTTTATTTGGAAAATACTGCAGGCCTTATAGGGGCCTTTGCAGGAGGGGCAGAAGTACAGGAAAACAACAACAAGGAAATGCAAGAGTACGTGAGTAGCCAAACAAAAATAACAATAATGAATTACAATGGAATAATTGCAGGAAAATAAAAAAATAACAATTTCAGACACACTGCACCAAAACAAGATAAAAATAAGCAAACATTTTTCAACTGTCGTATGTTCAGCTGCCAACATATTCAATGCTTTCAATGTTAATAAGAAGCCATATGGACAATTTATTCCATTCGGTTATTGTGCGAGGAAACAAGGAATATTTAAAGGTGTTGGTCCTGGCAAAATACGGGGTTAATGACTTGGCATGCCGGTGCCGGCCTTGTTAAACGTCTTGTTAGCGGTTGTATGGCTTGCTGCGGATTAAGAGATAGGTGATTATTCTGAACCAGACAGAGGAACTTAATCCTTTGAATTTTCCTTCGCAATTTTAGTGTTTGTATATTATTCATTTTATTAAGTTTGAGGGAGAGTCAGTTGGACGGTATTTAGAAAATATAAAGCGCACAGCCTTTCGCAGAGTTTTTTCTAATGCATCGATGTTGCGTTTCGTGTACGTGTCCCAAACAATTGCCGCATATTCTAGTGTAGGCCTTATAATACAGTTGTAAGCCAACAGCTTGGTTTCCGGAGGCTGCCTGAGCAGGAACGCGAGTGGCGCTCGAAGGCGGCGGACGCTCTCCGCATCGGCTCCATAAATGATCTCCGATTATTGCGGTGCTTCACGCCATTGTCCCAAAATTCTGGACTTACCGTCACCGCCAAGTTCTCTGCTCCACCCGGATACCACCCGCGTCCAGGTGGGCCCATTTTTCGGCAACTTCTGCGTGTTTGATCTCCACGACGGCTCCCCGCCGGGCTTGACCTAGTTCCGTTAGGCCTAGCTCCACATCGCCCGGGTTTTCCCGGCGTGATGGCGGACGCCACCACGGTTACGGGTTATGACCCGACCTCACTTCGGGTCGTGACGATGGAGACCACCTCCTCGGACCAAGCCATGCCCTCGGAGCACGAGTATTTAGCCGACATGGTGAAACTCTGGCAACGGAAGCAATCCCAGGCCGCGGCTCCGCCCAAGGGCCAAGGGTCGCGCGCCGCCACCCTTCCACAGGTGGCTGCCTCCGGCTCGTCCACGCGCCGCTCCATAGACGGAACGCGCACCGCACTAGGGAGCCTACATGCAACGCCGTTTAAACGGCGTTGCATGTAGGCACCCTACACCGCACCACCTTCCCCGCCGAGGCGTCAACCCAAGTGGCGACCCCGCCATACTCCTCGTCTCTCCCGTGACGACTACATCGTCGTGCTGAAGCCTCGCGCTCCTTTTGAGCTCAAGTCGGTCCTCCCGTCCGATCGTGCCGGCGACGCGATTCGTGCATACCTGGGCGAACACTCGTCCACCTCGTTCCACGTGTGGCCAGTGTGGGACCAAAACGTTCTCGTGTGCAGTGTCACCTCGTTACCTATGGCGCAACGCCTACTTGGGGACATCCAGTTGCCGGTGGGAGATCAGCAGCTCCCTTTTCGGTGCCATGCCAAGGCGTCCGGGGAAATCTGCCGGGGTGTCATCACCATCAACCCAGTTGAAACCCCACAGCGCATCAAATCAGAACTCGGATGGTGGCAAGGCGCTATCCTGGCGGTCCGCAAACTCGGTGACTCTACTGCAGCGGTGGTGACCTTCGAGGGCACGAAGCTCCCTCGCTTCATCTTCTACCACAGTGTCGTGGCTTACGTGCGCCCGTACAAGAAGACAATCCCTGCCTGTTCCCTCTGCGACACCATTGGGCATCGACCCTCGGCCTGCCCGCGACCCACTCCCGGTCGCTGTACCCGCTGTGGCACTCAAGTCCAAGTGACTTCGGAAGGCCTAGCTCAACACGAATGTAACCCGACATGCCTTCTCTGCTCCGGCCCGCATGAAACCGGCGCTCGGGGATGTCCAGGGAAATATCGCAAACCTACACCACCATCGACCTCGAAGCCACCTGCACCCCCATCACCAGGCACGCAAGCGGCTTCCCAATCCTAGCCTGGATCACGTCTCAAGACCCCGGCGAACCCACCGCCGACCACCTCACTGCACTACCCACCGCTTGTCGTGGCGCCACCTCAGGTGAGCAGCTGGGCAGGGATTACTGCTCCTCAGCCTCTTCCTCCCTCCCCCTCTCCTTCTCCAGAGCTCTCCGCTCTGCGAAAACAGAACGCTCTTCTTCAGCGGCAAATCGCAGCTCTCACTAAGCAGGTGGCAACTTTCCAACTGCAACAACAGAAACCGGCAGGACCCCCCACTGCTGCCCCAGTTGTTAAACCCATCGACCCTCAGCCTAGCCCTCGCGCTACGCCCACCCCGCGCACTTCCCCCGCTCCCCCGGCTTCGTCCACGGCGCCGGCTGCTCAACCAGTTACGGGGGCACCTCAGAGCCCTCTTTCTATAGACCACACCCTGCCGCTCGAGGACCGTATTACTCGTCTAGAAAATGTAGCCCTCTACCAAATTTCCACCATTAATGTACAATACATTGTAGCTGAGGTGGTTTAGGCGGTTCAGGCCGGGGCTCTCACCCAGTTCCGAACCACATCATCTCGCTCGCGCTCGGCCTCTACGAGCAGCAGCTCCGCCCCGCGTAGACGCAAAGTTGCCGGTTCATCTTCCCCGGCCCTCAACCCGGCTTCCATTCCCCTTCCTGCTCCGCAAGGCCAGGGGCAGGGCATGGAGGATGACCCATAAAACTTTGGATTTCCATCATGGCGACGCCTTCATCTACACCTTCGCCATCCTCTCAATTCGAAATCACCCAGTGGAACTCCAGTGGCTTCGGGAACAGGCGAAAGCGCTCGCATCTTCTCCTCTTCCTCCAATCTCGGGGCTCTCTCCCGGCCGTTCTTGCCCTCCAAAAAGCCGGTCCAAACCCTACCCTTTCGGGCTACTGCTCCTATATAGGCGGCACCACCACCAGTCTCCTCGTTCACAAATCATATACGGCTGTTCAGGTCAATCTAGACCTTGTCCTTCCCTATGATTACTGCATGATCTCCGTTCTTCCCCAGAAGCGCGGGGCCCAGTCAATCCATATTCTCAACGTGTACTGTCCCCCGCGCCTTCAACGGGTCACTTTCGCGGAACTCTTCTATCGGGCTCTCCAAGCGGCGGCATGGCAACCCCTTGTGGTGGTTGGAGACTTCAATGCTCCTAGCCCACACTGGGGGTACCACTATGAAAAGGCTCGGGGCCGCAAGCTTTAGGAGCTTATCTCTACTCTCGGTTTCATGCTGCTCACCGACCCAGCGCATCCCCACGCCTGGGAAATTCAGTGACACGCGATACCTGCCCGGACCTCTCGCTCACAGGAAACATTAGACATGTTACGTGGGAAAATCTCGAAGACACTCTTGATAGTGATCATTTCCTGCTTCGGATTGCCTTCCCGACGCAGAAAATGCGCCAAATCCGGGGCCCAGCCCGCATCACGGACTGGTCAGCTTTTCGCACCACGCCTTTCCCCCTGCTCCCATCCCCGCAGGACTACCAGGCATGGGCACCATACGCCCTCCACACACATCAATCATACATCCGATGTATTTGTACCTCCACCTCAGCCCCCGCAGTAGATCCCCACCTTCTCCTCCTTTGGGAGGCACGCCGCAGCCTTACCCGCCGATGGCGACGATACAAGCTAAATCGTAAGCTTCGCTCCCGCATACAGGCGCTTACCGCGGAAGCAGCTGACTACTCTGCACAGCTTGCGGACACAAATTGGGTCGATACCTGCATGAAGGCAGCAGGTCAGATGAGCTCCAAGAGTGCCTGGCGACTCTTTATGAGCCTTCTGGATCCTTCCACTACCCGCGGGGAAACACAACGCCAACTTCGTCGCGCCTACTATGCCTACCCGGGCCCAACGAGCCAACTCGCGAACGACCTCTTCGACCGCTATCTGTGTCGTACCGTCGACCCCAAGGGCCCGGAGTACGTCTACTCCGGGCTCCCCAACCCTGAACTCGACGCCCCCTTCACGCTACCCGATCTTCGGGCGGCGCTGGCGAAAATGAAACGAGGTACTGTCCCAGGCTGGGATGGTATTACGGTCACTTTCCTGGCCAACCTTCCCGACTCAGCATACCTCTCGCTCTTGGATTTAATCAACACAGTATGGGAGGAAGAACCCCTCCCCGCGGAATGGACCACTTCGGTGGTCACATTCATTCCCAAACCCGGTAAGCCCGTCAGCATTGAGGCATTGCGCCCCATCTCGCTCACCTCCTGTGCGGGCAAACTCATCGAGACCATGGTCCGCGACCGTCTCTCCGCATATCTGGAAAGGAAAAGCATCTTTGCTGACTCGATGTTCTCCAACTCCAGCACGACATCATTGTACCTAATACTATGCGCCGCAATGACAAAGCCGTTCTGGCCCTCGATCTCCGAGGCGCCTTCGACAATGTCAAACATAGTAGTATCCTTACCAACCTTAGCACCACGAATTGGGGATCTAGAGCTTTCGGGTACATCTGTGCATTCCGCTCACATCGCACCGCTTTCATCCGCATCGACTCTGCAGAACACGGTCCGTACCCCCTAGGCACCCGGGGTACTCCACAGGGGGCGGTCCTCTCACCGCTCCTCTTCAATCTAGCCATGCTCCAACTTCCTTCGCTCCTCGCCCAGGTAGAGGACACACACCACGCTCTATACGCAGATGACATTACCATCTGGACCAACTCGGGCTCACCAGCATAAATTGAAGACCGCATGCAGCGCGCGGCTCTTATTGTGGACACCTACGCCTCATCATGTGGCCTGGAATTTTCCCCTACCAAATCTTCTCTTCTCTCAGTCTCACCTCTACCGCCACCTCAGATATATCTCCCCTCTGGCCCGATACAGGTCGTCTCAGAAATTCGCATATTAGGCCACCACATCTCCTCTACTCTCAACCATGGTTCTACCATTGCCCGTCTTCGACGCACTAGCGAGCAGGTTAGCCGTATGATTCGGCGGGTCTTCACCAAACGTGGCGGCCTCCGCGGCTGGCATTTCCTCCGCTTGGCTCAAGCGTTTGTGACCAGCCGAGTCCTCTACGCCACACCCTACCTTCGCTTGCGTCGCCACCACGACAACCAGTCTCTCCCTCCCGGGCCGTTACCACCTCCGACTCTGCGTCTACACCAGACACCTCAGCTCTTACGCAGTACCGCGCAATTCTACAGCATTATCGCAGCTCGCGCCGCCTTTACCCAGACCCTGCGCGGGGCCTCTCTAAAGCGGATGAAAGACTTCTGAGACGCTTGCAGACTAACACCTTCTTGTGTCCTGCGGCCACCCAGCATTTTATGCCGGGTATACACGGCTACTGTGCGCATTGTGGGGTCCTGGCCGACACCTATCACATGATGGCAGTATGCCCCTCCATACCCCTTCCTTTTTCATCCCCCTTCTCCCTACCCACAAGAGAGGCTTCGGAGGAGTTCCTGCTTGGCTGCTCTACCCTGGACGCTCAACGCTCCTTGGTGGCCCGCGCCCGAGCGGCTATCATTTCCAGTGTACTTCCGGAATAGGGAGACCACCCAAGTGCTTCTGTAGAGCAACTCTCTGTACTTTCCTGATTAAATGTTTCTCCACCACCACTACCACCTGAGCAGACCAAGTTTTATTGAAGCTGAAGGACATGTAGTAGAGATATGCTTGTTCCAGGAAAGATCATGTGTTATGCTGACCCCGCAGGTACCTATATTCCTCGACTTCGGATAAGGGTTGAGATGAAAGTTCATAAGTAAATGGTAAAGGGTGCTTTTTTTTAGTAATTCTCATAGAAACTGTTTTATTAGTGTTGAGCTCAATGTTCCACTGCTGGCACCAGGAATGAATGCTCTGAAGGGTAGAACTTAAGAGGATTTGATCTTCGTGGCATTTAATCTCATTAAATAAAACACCATCATCCGCAAACAATCTTAATTGAACGGGGTGAGCGATTACTTCTACAACATCATTAATATATATTAGAGATAACAAGGGGCCAAGCACCCTGCCTTGAGGAACACCTTAAGTAACCGGTGCTTCATCTGAAGGGCAGTCGCTTATGCTGACGAATTTTGTGCGCTTAGTTAAGTATGCAGAGGTCCAGCTAATTAAGTATCGCGGTAGTTTTATGATTTCGAGCTTCTGAATCAGTTTATGGTGAGAAACAAGATCAAATACTTTTCTGTAATCCAGGAATATAACATCAATCTGACCAGGTTTATCAAGAATGCTAGCAAAGCTGTGAATGACTGAAGCCAACTGAATGACGGTGGAAAACCCCCTCTCCTGCACCGGTGTGAGGATGCTGTGGTCACTAAAGAATTCTTTTATCTGGTTCGCTATATGGTTCGATGACCCCTTTTTGGAGCATTTTGTCCACTTCTGATTGGATTACTCTACGTTCAGCATGTGATACACGATAGGGACGCCGACGAATAGGATTCATGTCTCCAGTGTTGATACGGTGGTGAACAACAGATGTTTGGCCGAAAGGGCGGTCGCCAAAATCAAAGATGTCACTGTACGATTCGAGCAGGAGACGGAGGTCCTTGGCCTGAGCAGAGGTGAGGTCAGGTACAATCATTTTGGCGAAATCATCCATGAAAGAATCAGAGCTGTGAGCTGCAATTGGTGCTAATAATCCACTCTCGGCATCCATACTCTCAATGTCAAACTCGGACGTACTAGAAACGCTGGCCAAGAACATGCCGGCCGGAAGCACTTGAGGGCACAGGCTGAAGTTCAGAAGCGGGAGAACGACGTCATTATTAGTAACCGTGATCAGCGTATGCGGAACAGCAACGTTTCGGTTCCAAAGCACGTCGACGATGGGGCGAAGCACATATTCACCGTCAGGAACCTGTGGCTGTGCCGTCAAAGCGACGTAAGTGACTGCCTCGGGTGACAGACGCACATCTTGAAGCGAGCACAGGCGCGGTGGCGGCGCGGTGCTAGGAGCATCAGCGAGTTGAGGCAGTTCCAACCGAAGGACACCGGTTGTGCAGTCGAAGAGAGCATAATGGTTGGATAAAAAGTCCAACCCAAGGATAACGTCGTGAGGGCAGTTGTCGATCACAGCTAAGAGAACAGAAGTAGGGCGGCCGGCTATACACATTCCGAGAACAACCAGCACGTCACCGTCGGCCACACGAAGCACTTGTGCAGCTGGGTGAGGACGTTCTTTAAACGTCTACGTAGGCTAGCACTCATCACAGATATGTGGGCTCCAGTGTCGACGAGTCTTTGGACAGGTACGCCGTCTACTTTGACGTCAATTAGACTTCGCTTTGTGGGCACAGACAGAGGATTTGCTGCAGTAGTTGTCAATGCAGCACCACCTCCGAGGGCTGCAGTTCTTAGTTTTCCGAACGAACGTGGTCGAAAGCCACAGGGGACGAAAGGCGACGTGGCTGCGGCGAACGGGAAGATGGGCGACGTGTTTGTGGTGAACGAGACTGGTGTCCGCGAGGCGATGGTGAGCGACCGTACCACGCGTTCCTGGCAGAGTTGTCGGCACTGTTGGACTCGGCGGAGGAGGGCGAAACACGGCGGGAATTTCCATCAAAACAGTTCAGGTTCGTGGGCGTGCGAGGTGCTGAGGGCCACGAGTTGCGACAGTATCGGCGACATGACCAATACGGCGACAGGTGAAACATATCGGCTGGTCGTCCGCAGTTCTCCACTCAGTCGGGTTGCGATAACGCGGAGAGAAGCGTCGCGGTGGGTCAAACAGAGCAGAAGGGCGTTCGTTGGCTCTGGGGTTGGCGACAGCACAGACAGAACGTAAACCAATACTTTCAAGTTCCTGGCGAACGATGGCTTGAACGAGAGGAACTGAAAGAGGGGTAGCGTCAGGGCGACGTGAACAGAAAGCTGCGGGCGCCATCGCTTCCAGTTCACGTCAAACGATTCGCACCACGTCCTCTGATGGCGACGCATGCTGCTGTGTGGGCTGATCTTCGCACGTCGACGTTGCGGCAGTATTGGGGAGTCTGGCGAATGGTTGCAGGACGCGGCGGCTTTTGGCCTGCTCGAATTGTCGGCACTCTTTAATGATAGCATCAACTGAAGAACAGCCTTTGCACATGAGCAGATTAAAGGCGTCGTCAGCGATTCCCTTCAGCACGTGCCCGACCTTCTCAGCTTCAGTCATGTCGTGATCGGCTTTACGACAAAGCGCCAGCACGTCCTTGATATACGAAACATAGGACTCTGTGGGGGATTGGGCACGGGAGGCGAGTTCCTGCTTTGCGGCAATCTTACGGCCGGCTGGTTGTATAAACAACTCTTTTAGCTTCTCTTTGCATTGGTGCCAGCTGGTCAGCTCCTCTTCGTGGTTTTCGTACCAGACCTTTGCCGTGCCTCTTAGGTACAACAACACGTTAGCTAGCATAAGCGTAGGGTCCCACCTGTTGACTCCACTCACGCGTTCGTACATGGCCAGCCACTCTTCAACGTCGACGCCATCGGTCCCACAGAAAGTTCCGGGATCCTTGGCTTGTACAACCACAACCGATGGGGACGACGACGTAGTTGGCGACGGTGACGTTGGAGGCGGCAACGACGTTGAACCCGCGTGCTCACCGTCAGTCATGGTGGGGACGGTGATACGACGTCCACTGTGGAGCTCCGTTTCCAGCCTTGGTACCCAGCACCTCCACCAATATGTTACGGGGATGTTGGGAGTAAGACTGGATGTATTTACAATATATACACGAGTAGGGTTAGCGTGGTCAAGATGGCTGACCAGCAACAACACGCAGCAGCCAGTGTCTCTCGATCTTCTTCTTCTCTTGCCTCCTATCCTTCCGTAACAATATGTTCCAATAGTTTGCAGCAAGATGAAGTATGGCATATTGGTCGATAGTTCTTTATTAATGTCGCTTCGCCATTCTTAAGCACCGGTACAACCCGAGCCGATCGCCAATCTTTGGGAAGGGTGGCGGAAGATATACACTAAAAATGCGCACTAGAAAACGTGCAATCATCTCTGCATAGCGGCGCAAAAAGGCGTTTGGAATGTTATCCGGTCCTGGTGATGATTTCGTGTTCAAATTTAGCAGCATAGAAACCACACCAGGCACCGATATAACCGCATGCAGGGTCAACATAACAAGGGGTACGGCTGAAGGGTACCTGGTTCGAGACACTTGAAAATAAGATGTGAAAAAATCGATTAAAATGTTCCGCTATACATCGCTTCTCAGTAACAATTACGCCGTTGTGTACAATGCAATCAATGGGTCTCTTTGTGCTAGCTAGATGGTTCTAGAATTTGTCTGGCGCACTGCGCATAAAGCCAGATAGGGTATATTGAAAATACCATTGCTTAGCCTTGCATACAGCCTGATTCAAGGCCTCTTGAGTGTCCTGGATTTTAGTGCAAAGGGCATGCCGTCGCTTTAGCCTTTTTAGTTTCCTGTTTAAGTTGCAGTAAATGTCGTGTAATCCACGGGTTACGTTTGGACTCATTTTTAACTTTGTTTGGAATAAAATTATCGAGAAAGAAATGACATATTTCTTTGAACTTATTCCAGAGCACCATGACGTCATTCCTATCAAATTCGCTCAGCCAGTGATCTAAGTAGTCCAAACCACTTTCATATCTGGCACGGGAAAAGTCCTTCACAATCACTGTTTTATCTAGGGCAGTATCGCAGCGTTCCATGGGACATGAAAAGTCGACAAGTTCATGATCCGAAATACCTTTTTCTACAGAGGTGACAAAATTTTTAATAGAGCGACTAATAAAAATAAGATCAAGCATAGTTTAACTATCTCCTTGTAAGCGCGTTGGTTGTGTCACAATTTGTAGCAAGTTATTAGTTAGCGTAATATCAATCAAGTAATCGACATTCTGATCGTAACTGTATGCAGCATAATCCCAGTTAACACCAGCCAGATTGAGCTCACCAACGAGAAGTATTTTATTCTGGAAAAAAGCCGACATGTGCTCATAAAGGTCATTTAGGAACTGAATAGGTGACTCAGGTGCGCGATAAACAGCGAATAATAAAAAGGATCGCCCCCAACAGTGCCGATACTTTCGTGATTTTCAATCAGCCGAAGTAGAAAAGCAGGTATGCTATGTTTGACTAGTACAGCTACACCGCCTCCTCTGGAAGGCCTGTCACGTCGAAATACTTGATAAGAAGGTGGAAAAACGCTTGTGCTATCAATGTCATCGCGCAGCCAAGTCTCAGTAATCACAACAGCATGTGGATCGTAACTTAAAAGGGTAGCCTCAAGCTGGGCGCTTTTGTTCACTACGCTGCGCACGTTTAATTATGTTTAAAGCCGTAGATTCTTAGTAGTCGAACTAATTCATTGAGGTGTGGATGAGCTTTGACGAGTATTTAATTCTATTCTGGAATTAGTGTTTTCGTCCCACATAAACAATTGTCTATCTACTCGTAGGTTATCATTGATAAGGTTTACTTTTTAGCCCTGTTCTTTTTCGCCTTTCGCACTCTCCCACAAAAAGTTTCCGCTTTCTGCAAGTGTCCATAGAAAAATCGCTTTGAACTGACGTTTTCGATCCTTTAAGCTTGTAGGCATTTTTCAATACTTGCTGTTCCTCGTTATAATCTTGAAAGTATGTTATAACTCGCCTATTTTCGCCAGGTTTGCCCAACCGATGAATTCTACCTACGGAGTTGCAGGTAACATTAAGTTTCTGTGAAAAGATATCCCTCAAACCTTTTTGCTTCAGATCGTTATCAGTTTTGGCACTGCCTTCTCGCACCCCGAAAACAATAAAATTTGAGCGCCTGCTCCGGTCCTCTAGGTCAATTATTTTTTTATGCAAAAGATTCACAGATTGTTCAAGGGATGCAACGCGAGCACCTTGTTTATCGATTTCGTCGAAACGTAACGCCATATCTGACATTAACTTTTCCAGTGTGCTTTGCTGAGTCCTAAGTGCCGCCACTTCAGCGGTAAGATTGTGTTGCCCTTCCAACAGTTGTTTCTGAAGTTCTGCTGTCTGAGGCCCAGGGTTCAATTCTACGTCCCCGCAAAGAAGCTGGCAAACACAATACACATTGTACGCTATGATAGCGCACTGTAGGGGGCATGGCACGACCAATATACTGCGGCAATCACTTCTAAGCGTAGTAAAGTATGAACTAACCTGCGCGATACAGAACAAAGGCTTAGACATCATGCCGAAGCTCAGTCTGCCATGCCCACTGAACTCGCAGAGCTGCAGCTGTTCTTTTATAGTCAGGCATGATGACCTCACTTGGTCCCGAGGTGGCGCTGAGGGCAGGCGGTGGACAGTCGGGCTAGTTTCGGTATCGGCAATAAAGCGTCGCCTTGACACTGGTAGCCAAAGGAAAATTCAGTAACTTTTGCATATGTGGCTCGATCTTTTCAACCTACATAGCAAAAAAGTAAAGTCATGCATTTATATGTAGAAATAAAATGCGTTTTTGGCTATTTTATTTTTTAGTATGCTATGTTATTTAGTCGCTTCACATCTTGTGCCAACCGGCGGCGCTTTCGCTCTTATCGCTTCGGCTGCCATTCCGTTCGTCTGCTCCTGCCTATCTCTGCGCACGTGCACGCCTTTGCCTTCTACTGCGCGCTGCAACATTTTGTTTCTGTATCGGCCGGTGGCTCCAGCGATGTACGAAAAACAGAAGAAAGGCCACAAGACGTTTCCGCGCGGCTCTGTGGTTGACGAGCACGGGAAGGAACAGCAGGGCCACTTTTTCCCGCTTCCAAGAGAATGAAAGGTAAGCACGCTTTTTATGCAGTTGCTATACCGAATAGCCGCTAGCCTTATCGAAACGGATGTAAGACGAAAGGACTAAATTCCGTACGCGGTAAATTTCTCTGTGGTGTGTAAATACATTGAAGTCAACTATCGACAGCAGCTTCTGAGACGAGTGAGTGCTAGCTGAACCGCTGACGGAAATTGCGTTTCGTTATAGTATCTCGGCGACGGCTGTTCGCTTTATGGAATAAACTGATAACTTTGCTGAAGATCCTTGAATGCTTGCTGCACGGACGAAGGGGTTAAGTTAGAGACTTGCCTGTTCCTGGTTAGACATTGCAAGTCACCTAGAGCTTCACAAGGTGCGGAGACCAATTGAAGGAGCACTGCGTTAGTGCAGAAAGCACTGCAAGCGCAGTTTCCTTCGTGTTTCTGCTACGGCGCGGGTGCATTTTACTTAGCGCCGCGAAATGTGTCGCGAAAAAAAGAAAACGCCTGCTTGTCAGTTCATCTTTATCGAATATTCATCTGCGATGTGCGATGTTCGCGGTTAACTGAGGACTAAGCAGGCGAACAGTTTTTGTTCAGAACGAACGAATTTACCTTCGGGTCAAGTCGCGCTGGCGCGCAATGCGTACAGCCGCAATCTTTTTGAGGGTGAACACGGGAGCGCGTGGCTTTCCATATCAGCAGCGCCGTTAGACGGCAGCCACAATATCTGCGCGCATGCTCGGGGAGGGTAGGCTCCTTTCATGCGCATTACGTCATCGTAGCGCGCGTGTGTCGTTTGCTAACAGTTTTTTCTCCTCAATAGAAACCAAATTATGACAGAAACCACTATTTTGATGCTTTTAATTCAGAACGTTGTGCTTCTTATGCTTGGCGTTATTGTAATTACTTCAACTTTTCACTTTGTTTAGTTTTCCTTCTGCTGTGTTCTTATTGTACAACGAGCAGGCAAGGGAACACAAACATCCGAACTTTTATTTAGTGCAAGTTCAACAAAATATTGATCCGTTTAGAGGTAGTATTAGTAAGCCGGAATAATTTTCTCTTTGATGATGTTACTATTTTGTCATACAACCCTATGCAGAAACGACTGCTGCCATCCTAGAGGGCAGTGACGCGTACAGCGCTGGCACAAGGTCATGATGGGCTCGAAGGTCCTCCCATTCTTGTCGAACGGCTGCCCACAGCTCGTCCCCAGTCGTCGGGCGGACAGGTTTTCGCACCATGGCTGCTTTGATGTACCCCCATATATTTTCGCAGATGTTCATGTTAGCGCCTTAGGCCGGCCAGGAAAGCATGCTGATTCTGCGATTTTCTATATGTTCGTTGACAACTTTTGCCGTGTGAACCGGCGCCAGGTCATGTTGAAACATAAAGTCGGCATCGGGAAAGACGCTGCTGGCGTAGGGCAGCAACACATTGTCCAAAATTTCTGTGCAGTATCGCTGCGATGTAAGGACACCTTCTATGCGATGCAGAGGCCCGAGACCATGCCTTGACACCGCGCCCCACGCGTTCACGCAGTTTCGGCCACTCGCGGCGACTCCCTGCACATTGGCTGGCTCGTAACTGCATGGAAATCGTATTTTTGACCATCCTTCGCAAAATCAAACGTGCATTAAGATAAGTTTCTTACCGTGTGCCTCTGGTTCACCAAACTCGCATCCGTTAGTCTTGGCGAGTTGTAAAAGTGGACTCATCCGAGATCACTCGGCCCCAGTCATCTGCCATCCATGAGGCGTGTGCTTCGGCAAACTGGAGACGTGACTTCTTGTTCGAAGCAGTGACGACTGGCTTTCGTGCAGCTACATAATTTCGCAGTCCAGCACTTCGGAGGCGTCGCCGGACCGTAGCAGGGGAAGCGTCCACTTCTAGCTGCTCCCGCACTTGCCTCGCGGACTGGAACGGGTTCTCGATGACAGCAGCTACCATAAGCGCGTCTTCATCCTCCGTCGTTGCCTTTGGTCGACGCCTGTGTGGGGCATCAGAGAGTCGGCCTTCCTTGCTGAATGCCTGAATAATCCTGTTGACGGTCTTTAGCGGCCTGTGCACGAGAGCACCGATGGAGCGCTGTGAATATGCCTTGAGCGAATATTGTACGATTTTCCACCTCTGTTGTTCGGGAACGCGGGCCATGCTGAAATTCAGTTGCTGCTCGGACAGATGCGGTAATGGGCAAAAATATATATACGCTCCTCAAAGACGGAAGCCTGCTTTTTAAATACGCCCACAAGTGTCATGAGTATGCGTGGCCTGGCTACAGATCAACAATGATCTTGAGAACGCTCACAAAACATTACATATATTTTCAAGTTTATTGATGCATCGTGGGGAGCGTAATGAGAAGTTCAACATCGTCACCAATCCCGAACCGTACGGCTACCTTATTGCGGTACGCGCGCAACAGACGACACGCACTTGCTTGCGTGACGCAATGCGCGCGGCGGGAGAATTTGCGCACGCCGGACACACTGCGCATCAGCAATGCTTCTCGTTGCCGCCTCTGAACCGCGCTGTGAGCTCAGAAGGCCACGCGTTCCCGTGTTCACCCTCAAAAAGATTGCGACTGTACAGTCGTAAGCACGCTTAGCGTAAACACGGGAGCGCGTGCCGCACGGTGCTATCAGCGAGGCCTACCGATGCGAACGCGAAGTTCTGCACATGCGCAGTATTTTTGTGGCGTGGCTATTTTACCATCGCGCGCATTGCGTCATCGGAGCGCACCGTCGTCGTCTGCTATGTTTTGCCTCGGCTGCTATCGTCTGGCTTGCCGCGATCTGCCCGTTAGGATCAATGAAACAAGAGCTGGCTAGGTCTGTAAGCGCCAGTACCGGTTTCGATTTACTTTTAGCTTTGACTTTGCGTGTCTGCAATACCAAATAAACGTCCATTGAATTAAGTTTTAAAACTACATTACTACGTTACTGCGTCTCTTGCTGCTTCTGAAGCTACTACCGTTCTTTCTTTATGAATTTGTCCTTATTTAAGAGCGTTGCGTGGGTTCCAGCTTTTGCCCTGCTTTCCGCAACAATTAGTAACAGCAAAACATGTAAATAGTAAAATAGAGTCAGTACTCTAGTCTTCCAAATTGCGTATCGTGTTATCGGATGTGACCGAAGTATAATACCCGAGACACTAGCCTTTCCATGTAACAATTATAAAACGTTTATTTGCTTCAAACGCGCACGAGGAATTGCGTGTCTCAACAACGCCTCAAAAACACAATAAATAGCAAGTAATGAAACAAAAAATAGTGGCAGCACTTGAATTTAGTAGCGAGTCATTTCGCCATTCCCAGCAACGACAGCTGCCATTCGAGATGGTAGTGAGGCATACAGTGCTGGCACAAATGATTGGTCAGCACGAAGGCACTCCCGCTGCTGTCGAACTTCTTCCCATAAGACGTCTGCAGTCGTGGCGTAAATCGGTTTCTTCGCAATGGCAGCTTTCATACGGCCCCATACATTTTCTATTATATTCAGGTCGGCGCCTTTCGGACACCACTTTAGCACGGGGATCTGCCTCTCTGAGAGATACTGTTTCACAATCCTGCCCGTGTGAACTGGTGCCATGGTCGTGCTGGAACAGAAAATTTCGGTCAGGAAACAAGTCTTCAATATAAGGCAACCACACATCGTCCAGACTACAATACTTCGCCGACGTCAAAGTGCTGTGCTGTGGATACGTTGCAATGAGCCAAGGCCATGTCGGGATATGAAGCCCCATAACATTCACGCTTGTTCTCCCACTGCACTTCGCACGTTTTCAGCATCGTATCTGTAACACAACGCTCGTCCCCGTCTACTTCTGTGTCCGTGTTTTTTTGTTTTTGCGCATAACCATTTACTTTGCAAGTATGAACCAACTCGCCCAGCAGAAGGTTTTACTGAAAACAATGTCTTGCGAAAATTTACCTGATAGGTGATGAACAAACGTGCAAGTAAGTCAGCCTTACCGGGTGCCTGAGAGTCGCCAAACACGCACCCTCGGGTCCTGTCGCGTAGAAACGGTAGACTCATCAGAAAAGATGACGCGACTCGCAGTCCTTGCTTGTCCATGGAGCAAGCTGCAAAGCAAACTGCAGCCTTGTGTTCTTGTTCGCCGCTGTCAGTAATGGTTTCCATGCTGCCATGCAGCTGCGAAATCCCGCATCCTTCAGTCGACGGCGAACTGTAGAATCTGAAGCATCGAGATCTAAGGCTTCACAAATTGCTCTAGTGGGAAGGAAAGGATCCTGGACCACGGCTTGCGATGATTCACGCATCTTCATCCTCCGTCGTAAATCTTGGCCCGGGGGGCATCGCGGATGCGTCCTTCATGCTTAAAAGCCTGAATTATTCTATTCACGGTCTTCAATATCCTGTCAACAAATGCTCCGATTTGACGTTGGGTATATACCCAACCTTATATGCAAGATGCACATTGTCACGCCTCTGCTTCTCGGCAACCCTAGCCATGGCAGCATGTCGTCACCTATGGGACGTTCGGACACAGCGTCTCTATATATTTGCTCGTAGTATGCTGGGTGGCGGCGTGATCTTTATCATAAAACGTGCGGCAGCCGGCGCGCAACATAGCAGACCACGAAGATGCTTTACGATGACGCGATGCGCGCGGTGGTAAAATATTCAAGCCGCAAACGCACTGCGCATATGCAGAACTTCGCGTTCGCATCGGTAGGTGTCGCTGATAGCACCGTGCGGCACGCGCTCCCGTGTTTACGCTAAGCGTGCTCACGACTGTACGAAGGTGCTTACGTCGGCGCCGAGCGAGCCACGCGCTCCGGTGTTCCCGCAAATAGCCCTGTGCAAAACAAATTGGTCTATAAGAGGAAATTCTCATAGATCGTTTACCACTGGCTTACAACTTTTGGAAGATCGTCTTCCAGTAATACACATTCTGCAGAACTAGGAGGACAAGGAATATACAAATAGGTTGAACAAACTAATCCGTCAGTGCCTTATTGACAAGTGAATAGGAAATTCAGTGATCAATATAATTTAGCTGCCATAAACTGATCAGTGTTTTCAGACAGCTGTTGAGAAAGCAGCATTACCAAACCTGTTATTGCAAAATAGTAGTAGTTAAAATAAGAACTTGGATTCTTAATTCTTTGTGCCACATTTTTAGCATAAATCCTACAATAAAATATTACAATAAATACAATAAATTTCGCACAAAGCCAGTCGGCGGGCACGGATGCCGTTTCTATGGATAAGGAGAAAATTTTATGAAGTAGACAGTTGTTGCGCGTATCGCTTTAGAAAAGCATTTGGTAATCCGTCGGGCCCAGGCATGCGGGAATGATATTAAATTAAATTATGGGGTTTTACGTGCGAAAACCACGATCTGATTATGAGGCACGCCGTAGTGGGCGACCCCGGAAATTTGGACCACCTGGGGTTCTTTAACGTGCACGTACATGAATTGAAAGCACTGTTTTGTGGAAAGATTGCTGGAATTTGTTCCTGCAATTACGTTGTGTGTAAGCATAAAACTTACATCCATTTTTTTCCAGACCACAGCTCCAGCTCTGATAACTCCACCTCGTCTGTGTTAGGGTATGCGAAATGTGCTGCCGTCAGTCTTTCAACCGGTCTCGCTTAATATTTTTTTGAATGAGTAATCACAGATAACTGCTGCGACAAACGATTTGCGTTGGTAAGATTGCCTCATGCGAAGTAAAAAATCATGACTTTTGCTATTCAGAAATTGTAAGAAGCTTTATGTATATGCGCCTACAGAATGTGCAGTTTGTACTGTAGACGCGTGATACTCAGGTCTGCAATATTCTTTTGTGTATTATATCTCTTGCTGTACAAATGTTGCTAATAAAATTGCAAAATAAAGCACAATTAACTGCCTGTTATTCTCTTGCCGAAACGCAATAGCCACACGTATCATGACGGAATAGGGTAAAATTTTAGCAAACACAGATGTGCTGCTGGCATTTATTCAATACATGAATCACACACGCAAAAGGACATTGTCATTACAAAAAAGAACAGCCTGAAAATGACAGCCGTTAGAATAATACAGACTGTAGCAGCACGCGGAACTCGTGCTAGTTTCCTTTTTCGTTTGCCGAGAAAATCGCACACTCGTCGAGCGCATTGCAGATAAGCGGGATGTCCGCCTCCGCCTCGCGCATCAGCAAAACCATTGCCATAACAGCAGGCTTCATTTTTCTTTCTTTTTCTCGGAAGCATGGCCTACCAAGCACCAGGGGAGAAACTGGCGCTCGTGATGCAATGCCCGTTTACCTGGGGGTGATACCAGCTGACCTACCCGTGCTGAGGGTGCGTCGCAGATGATGTCCTCGAAAACGAGGCACGGTGTCGCTGTTCCCGCTGTCCACGAGAAAGATTCATCCGGCGGTATCTTGAAATATCCAGAAAATTGATGAAGCGGCGTTGGCGCTCCGGCTAAGCTCAGCAGAAAAGCTTGCGCGATACAGAAGAAAGGCTTAGACATCATGCCGAAACCAGTACTGATCCCTGTGAAACACCTGAGCAAACGTCCAGGCTATTGGATTTTGGCATTTTTAATTTCGACGTATTGAGTATGGCCTGAGAGGTAAGCAGCAACCCAGGAAGCTATGTTTGGATTAATACCAATAATATTAAGCTTCTCAATTAACTTACGATGTGGACAAGAATCGAATGCCTTTGCAAAGTCAACGAACACTGCATCCACTTGCAAACCAGAGTTAATAGCAGTCTTGAAGTCATGTGTAATTTCAAGTAATTGCGTAACTGTTAATAGTCCCTTCCTAAGGTCGTGCTGATTTACATATAAAAGTTTGTTGCTTTCCAGGTATAGGTTATGACTGGTTTGTTATATATATATATATATATATATATATATATATATATATATGACTCCATTAACTTGCAGCGACAGCTGGTTAGTGATATAGGCCTATGCATACTTACTAAGAGCCCATTGCCATTTTTTTAACATCGGGACCACTTTCGCACAAAGCCAGTCGGCGGGCACGGATGCCGTTTCTATGGATAAGGAGAAAATTTTATGAAGTAGACAGTTGTTGCGCGTATCGCTTTAGAAAAGCATTTGGTAATCCGTCGGGCCCAGGCATGCGGGAATGATATTAAATTAAATTATGGGGTTTTACGTGCGAAAACCACGATCTGATTATGAGGCACGCCGTAGTGGGCGACCCCGGAAATTTGGACCACCTGGGGTTCTTTAACGTGCACGTAAATCTAAGTACACGGGCGTTTTCGCATTTCGCCCCCATCGAAATGCGGCCGCCGTGGCCGGGAATGATATTCCGCTTGACTGAATTCTGAGGCAGAAACACGGGTGAACACAGACTGTAAATAGTGATTAAAGGCATTCGCGATACAGTTATCTGTAACGGCTCCGTCTATTTACATTTGGTCGATCGAGGCCCCCGGTTCTGCCAGGTAACGCCAGAATTTTCTTGGCTCGTGTGTCATAAAAATGGTCAGCGTATTTGTGAAGAAATTGCTTCTTGCTGAAGAAATTTCTGCTCTAAGCATTTGTGAAAGCTCATTTATAACATCAATGCTTGTTTTCTTTTTACGCATTCTTTGTAACCTTATTTTGAGCTGGAAAATGCTGCGTGTAATCCAAGGTGTCTTCCTATTTACTCTTTTTTATAGTTGGGATAAATTTTTCTTCACAGGTGCGCTACCATTCGTTTCAACTTCAAGCATAAGTCATTCCCGTTTTCAAATCCAGGCTGTAAAAGACCATCTAGCATTAATTCAATGTAATCAATACCACTGACATCATCTGCCTTGCTGTAATGCTTGACGAGATATAATAATAATATTGTAATACGATTTATACTGGTGATTTGGTTGGGACTGAAACTAAGTTATCAAAACTAAGGAAACGCATTTTATGGTCCGAGATTCCATTTTTGATACTGATATCAGAGTTAAGTGTCTTGGAAACGTAAGCAAGATCAAGAATGGAGGTTGCTTGCCCTTGTATACGCGTTGGCTCCCTATCAAGCTAGGTTAAAGAAAAACTAAACATAAGATTAAGAACCATTTCGCAATTACTGTGCTCATTTCTACCAATTGTCATATTTCCCCAGTCAATCCCCGTTAAGTTGAAGTCTCCCACTAAGATAAGCTTAGTTCGCTCGTTAATTTTACTGCACAGAAAGTCGTGCAATTCAGCAAGATAGTGAGTTGGTGCATTTGGTCGTCGGTATATGCCGGTTCAGGATCGCCAGTCAGCCTCTAAAGTCTGTAAAGAAGCACGTTTATCTAGGTCAGTTACTCACAGGGGACCCTGATCATGAGAAAGAAATTCACAGAAGAATAAAATTGGGTTGGAGTGCATACGGCAGGTATTGCCAAATCCTGACTGGGAGCTTACCACTGTCGTTGAAAAGAAAAGTGTACAATCATTGCATTCTACCGGTGCTAACATATGGGGCAGAAACTTGGAGGTTAACACAGAAGCTCGAGAACAACTTAAGGACCGCACAAAGAGCGATGGAACGAAAAATCTTAGGACTAACGTTAAGAGACAGGAAGAGAGCGGTGTGGATCAGAGAACAAACGGGGATAGCCGATATTCTAGTTGAAATTAAGCGGAAGAAATGGAGCTGGGCAGGCCATGTAATGCGTAGGATGGATAACCGGTGGACCATTAGGGTTACAGAATGGATACCATAAAGTCGAGGTCGGCAGAAAACCAGATGGGGTGATGAAGTTAGAAAATTTGCAGGCGCAAGTTGGAATACGCTAGCGCAAGACAGGGGTATTTAGAGATCGCTGGGAGAGGCCGTCGTCCTGCAGTGGACATAAAATATGGTCTGATGATGATGTTGATGATATGCCGCGAACGAGCACTGACGTTCCATTGATAGTGATGCTGCACCACAGGCTCTCGTGATTCGGTATTCCTTCGTCTTTTTTAAAGGATAAGCCTTCTTTAATAGCAATGGCAACGCCCACTCCCGGGCTATCGCGGTCGAAACGAACGATAGAATAGGAATTGGGAAGCACTTCTGAATCGTGAATGTGAGAATGCAACCAGGGTGTCGGTGATGACAATTATATCAGGGCTGTGGTCAGTAGTATCTCTTCTAATTTTTCGGTTTCACTGACAATTCTCCTTGTATTCAAACAAGCGAAAGTGGAGGTTGTCACGAGCTGAGGGGTGCGATTTTGTACAGGTGACTTTCAAAGTCACAATGCGCCTTTTCGCACCACGTCAGCGCTTTTGCAAATGGGGTATACGTATGCACGATGTTTTTTGAATAGTCCAATCAACAGCTCCCTCCGTTGGGCGGATGTTTCTTTCATGGTCTCTTCTCTTTTTCCGGGGCTGTATAGCAAATTTGTTTTGTGAAAAGACATTCAATAAAAGCGCACGTCCATTCTTCGTAAAGCAAATTTGTTTTATAACCTTACAACGTGAAAGCGGCCGTTCCATAAAGAAAATCAAACGCAAGTGCTCCTATTTTCGAAGCCGTAGCCACATATGTGTCGAATGTACGTTGAGCTCACGCAAAATGGCGGCTTCTGTTGAAGCCGAGTAGCTGACTGTCGCATCACCGAGCGTTTACGCTAGTGCGTAATGTTCCACAAGGGATTTGGGCCCACGACTGCACTTTCGTTTGAGAAGAAATTCAGACGCTGCTTCCGGGAAACGTGAGATACAAGAGTGAGGTGAGTAAATATTCTCGTGTAGTGCTTGCATTGTTATGTGGTTTTCGCTGCATGTATTCAATGATGTGTGGTCCTTTTTTCCTTTAGGAAGAGCCAACAAGAATTATTCCTAACACCGGAGGACAAAATTTGGAACATCGTAGATCAAGAACTGTCAAGGCACCGAGCACCTTTCAGTGGGGCACCGCCACGAAAGAAACAATAGCTTTGCAAAGTGATGGCAGCGACGGTAACCCTTCCTCGGTCAGGCACCCGTGCACTGACGGTTCCGCTCCGAGAAAGAAGTTGCTACAACGGTAAATGTGACTAGCGACTTTAACTTTTTTTTTACATTGACGGTATAAAAAGGTAAAACAGTAATCAAATCGAAGTGAGCATTTTATGCGGGCGATAAGCTTAGACAAAATGTTTGCCTTACTGTGTTGCGGTCGGGCTGAAATTCTCTAGTTTTTAGAAAGGCTTCAATATCTCGGTGAAAGGCCCATGCGTGTCGAAGGAACAGGCCGCTATCTGTTGCAGTTTGTCGAGCAGCATCCATACCTGGCGATAGCTTCTGCTGAATTCTCGCCACGTATAGGTGCTGCTCGAAAAAACGAGGTAGGGGAGGAGATAGTGGCCCTTCTAAATGAACAGCCGTAAAGACAAGCCGCTGGCGCAATCACTGGGTCAGCATGTGCTGACGTCTGGATTAATTGTATTGATCAGTAAACAAGCATAAAATTTACATGTAGTGCTGTGATGATCATTTCTTGTATACATTTGCATTATTTAACGGGCAATATCTAGGCACTTATGTGGCTAAAAGAAAAAAGTCAAGTTCAAGGAGCCATGAAATCTTAATGAAATGGGACGGCAGAATTTTGATGGGCCAGAAGTATATTTTCGGTGTCTCAGTATAGAGTGTCAATAGCATTATTGCAGTAACGCCAAAGCCCGCGAATGCGGACCAATACGACATACCAAGGCCTTGCTACTGAGCTTTTGTAAGTAAATTTTAATTTATTTTCTTGCAAACAGCACCATAAGGCACAGATGGCTGGTCTGCAGCAGCTGACAGAAGAAGTGCGCAGCCTGTGGGACATACAGCAGCAGTGCCTCGAGCAGGAGCGCCGGTCTCAGGGGACGAATCCACGCTTCCTGCAGCTGTTGCTTTCTGCACTTGCTCATGGTGCAAGCCAAGCCCCTCACCCCCTTCAGGCCCCTCGTTAAATGTAAAGAAGCATAGGCAAGGAATTTTTCATCGCATTTTTTTAATCGGTTAAAAAAATTTGCTGATGTACCCATTGGACCACAGATCTCCAGCGAACATTCAAAGGACATCCAACAACGGATATTTTGACGTCCGTCGGATATCCCCAGAAGTCCCAATGATGTACTACGGATGTCCGTAGGATCGTCCGACGCAAAGAAAAAGCACATCCAAAAAACGTCCATCGTACATCAAAATCGGATATTCGGATGTCCACAGGATATTTGAAAATAAGCTTTTCCTATAGGAAACGTCCTGTGGATGTCCTAAATAGTACACCTTTAGGACACTGTAAAGTGCAGGATGTCCACTGGACGTTTGGAGGCACATTTCTTTTAAATCCTTAGTGAAGCTTTGTGCAAGCTATACCTGTAATTTATGAATATCCTTGACTAAAGTACAAAAAGAAGCCACACTAATGCGAGTAGTGGGGCCTTATTACCCTGTGTACGCAGAACTGAAAGGCAAGGCTCGTCATCAGCCTGCCGTGCTTCATCAGCAGGGCCCACAGCATGAACTGTACCACATGGCTTAGCAAAGGACCAAGTCTAGTGCACTGAACTGGGAAGAGAACTTTTGTCAAAGGATACAAGGCAGTACAAGAGAAATAAACTAACCATATCTGGGTGCCTGTGCATTTCGGGAAAGCTGAAACTTTACGTGATGAATAACCATGCAAAAATACCATGCATACACTAAAATTGTAGTACTTCACAAACCACGGCAAGAGCTTTGTTAATATGTCCTGCACATTAACAAAGCTCAATGCATAATCAACAGGACAAATCTTGTTAAAATATTTTATTGCAACACATCAAAATATTTGAGCACAGTAGACTAACAGCAGTGCAAAATAGTTTGCAATTATTGTGACAAAACCTATATAAAATGACTAAGAATGCTGGTTCAAGCTGTCATTACATAAACGTCATCAAAAAAATAAAAATAAACAGGTGCAGCTCAAACAACGCAAGCGGCCATGCTACTTATTAGGTCACCACGTCATTTTTTGTACATAAAACATGACGTCAACATAGAATTTGCAAACGAAATTACTAATAAAACTACTATAGAGCACCGAACACTTTTCAGGCAGAGAAGAATACAAGGCAAATGTAATTAAATGTGTACTTAATCAACTGAGACACATCACAATAGTGTTAGTACTCTGCAAAACACAACTGAAAATGTCCAACAGCAACACAAAAATTGCAATGCAAGTAACTAAAGAAGCAGATGGGATCATCAAGACTCAATTTTAGAAATGCTTAAAGGCAACCACCACTAAGCACACTAATCAACATGAGTAAAATGTGTGTTGAAAAACTACTGAGGGAACTACTGAACATCAATAACAACAAAGACTAAAAGAGTAAGAATTAACCAGGCTGAACGACCCGAGGATTAAATCTATATGAAGAGAATGAATGTGCTTTTTGAATAATGAGCTCCCAAGTGAAAGACGAAGCTAAGAGCTCCCAGAAATGAACCTCTTATCAAGAAACAAAGTATTTCCTAAATAATGAGCACTAAGTGGACACATTGCTTCACTTAGCACATAGAGAAAAGAGAAACAAACATACAAATTAGTACCTTAATTTGTCCATCAAAATCACCTGTTGACAACAAAATCACCTGTGGACTAGAACTGCTACTGATCAGAACCTGCCATAATGAAAATTGAAGTGGTAAGCCCACACAAGTGAATCTCACACCGAACGTGAACATGCTTCCTGGATAATGAGCATTGATCACACACATTGCTTAACACATATGCTAAAATAAGAAGAGAAAAAGTAACAATGCTACTGTGAAGATACTATTTAGCTACTTGGTAGCTGCTGTAATCGGTCACACGAATGCCATGGCACTGGCATGGGATTGGAGTGCAGCAGGCAAGGAGGGTACTCATTCAGCATTTGATGGGAAGGCAAGAAAGAAATCTATTTTTACTAGCTGCCAGCATACAGCATTCAGGAAAACAACTGCACCTATCACACGTTATTCCTTTGCTCTTGGTCGTGTTGCATCTGCTCCTATGAGTTAGCACCTAAAAGCATAGACTCATTCATGGCCATTAAGAACTCCAAAAAATTCACAAGGCAATGAAAGCCTGTGAAGTGATACACATAATTATAGTGCAAGTCCCAGCTGCAAGGTGCATCAATGTACTATCGACCAAGAAATTTACAGACCACGGGATCTCAGAAAACGCAAAATATTCGAGCAGCCCTTAAAATCCAGTAAAACTGTACATCACAATGTTGTTCGCATATACAAGTAGAAGCTGGAAATGGGAATACCAGGCTGCGTTTTGAGGCTGCCGAGATATCAGCCTTTTGTCAGATCTCTTGGTCTGTAAACATTTTTGGTTTGAGAGTACACTGTATTCAAGGCCATGCTGCCAATGCTGCTGATTACTCGGCACACACCCCACCCAATCTTCCCTGTATACCCCACCTTATTCCAAACCCTATATATAGTAGATATTAAAATTCTCCCCACAAAGAGATACATACACTATCACCAGACCAAGGCAAAGAAAATTGTGCGA
Source organism: Dermacentor silvarum (assembly GCF_013339745.2). NCBI lineage: Eukaryota > Metazoa > Arthropoda > Arachnida > Ixodida > Ixodidae > Dermacentor > Dermacentor silvarum. The sequence goes on along the minus strand of NC_051156.1, from coordinate 15,396,506 downwards.
ACAAGGCTGCAGGCCGGGCAGGAGGTCCACACCAGCTATCACCTGTACTTTGAACTGTCCCCACTTCCCACAGAATAAAACGTGTCCAAAGAACAATTAAGAGATTATTTTAAATTCAAGGCACCGAAGGACTTGAACCGTGGCACAAAATGCTCAGAGTTCAAGGTTGCTCTTTTACTCTTGTGAGAAGCAGATGAAGACAATTGCAATAATAGTTCCATTCAAAAACATACCTTCATTTAAGTCCTGAACAGACGTTGCAGGCTTCTTGTGTTTGAGGGTGGCCGATGCCCTTTCCGGTGCATGTCTCAGCCATGATTTGATGGCATCTTCATCATTTGTTGTGCTTCCTTGAGAAAACTGTTGCAGCAGCGGAAATCAACCCACATTTATTGTTAGTGTAGTAACTAGATTTTCTTCAATAGCGACCACATTTTCTTCAATAGCAAGCATTGACAAACCCCAATGCCTCTTGTAAAGACCACAGCACAAATTTTTTTCATCTGTACTCATGTAACAGTATGTACAGAGTGTCACATAGCTAAGGAAATCTCAGATATCTCCATCAGCACTCAACATTTGCATAGATATTGAATTGATGGTACATTTTGTTTACCCTAATTTGTGTGCGGTATGTACCAAACAAATTGACATAAATCGCTCCCTACTGCTGGACTACTATTTCTCAAATACATATTTGGAGGCAATGCTGCTATGAAAAAGCACATGCCAAGTCGTGTTTGCAGTTGCTGTAGCGTGGATCTCAGACATGGCATAGAATTGAAGCAAACTCGCGGAATAATGCAAGCAATTAGCACAAATGCACTCAAGAGGAATAATAGAATCATTGCGAAATCGGCGCGCTGATGCTCGCCGTAGTTCACTGCATCGCAAATGACAGCGTCATGCAGTTTCTCTCGGAACATCGCGGGAAACTCCGGTTACGTGCTTTGGCGGTTGCACTTCTGGACGTTCATCCTCCAGCGGGTGCTCGCTTGCGCATTCAAGAAGTGACAAAGATTTCTTCGTTTCTTGAGACGCCTTTTCGGAGACGTACAGTCCTACAGGACGCAACACACTTCGCGTCGAAATGCGTAACGCAGGCGGCGCGAGATAGCGCGAGACAAAGGCAAATGGAAACTACCAAGCGCTTCCTAACACGCCCAATGGCGGTACGTCCCATTTTCAAAGAAAATGAAAGGTGACAAATGAATACTCACATCTTTGCAGGAGAGCTCTTCGCACGCCAGGCACCACAGAACACCTGTTACAACGCCAACGTACACAGCGTTGTAACAGCGGATCTAAACTGGATATCCGAGGGATAGTTGTGGTCCAATGGGTAGTAATGATGATATGAAGTCACACTATTGCTGGTTTGCAACAAATAATTGCTTGTCACCCTCGCAACCACAAATAGCCTAGCAGTCTACAAGTATGGCTTTTTGGGCTAGTTGGTTAGATACATCAGAGGTGGTCATAGCGCTAGAAGACACGGACAAGAACGAGAGAACAGGACGAGCGCTAACTTTCAACTGAGTGTTTATTTCGAGAAACAACCGTATTTGTAGGCCTGCATACAGAAAAGGCCCAATCATCGCACATGAAAACCAGCCCCATCCAGGAACGCAAATTTATTTGTAGTCAGCGCAACTGAATGGGAGCTGATGCAGCTATCACCAGCCCTCGCTATTAGAGTGGCTTCAACAACCTCTCGCGCCACTTTATCTACATTTCTATACCAAACGGAACACTCATTGAACAAGGGTTTGCACCCACAATCACTGCAATGCACAGAAACATGACCATCTCGGTATCGGTTCAATTTTTGTTTGTGTTCTCTTAACCTATCATTCAGGCACCTCCCAGACTGCCCAATGTAAACTTTCCCGCACGATAAGGGAAGGTAGGTTAAGAGAACACAAACAAAAATTGAACCGATACCGAGATGGTCATGTTTCTGTGCATTGCAGTGATTGTGGGTGCAAACCCTTGTTCAATGAGTGTTCCGTTTGGTATAGAACTGAAGATAAAGTTGCGCGAGAGGTTGTTGAAGCCACTCTGATAGCGAGGGCTGGTCAAATTCTCTACATTCTCTACAAATCGTGAATGCTTTGCATTACGTAGACATCAGCTACAACCGAGTATGGAAAAAGCTTTGTGAGCAATTTCACAGCTTTAAATGCACAATGCAGTTATTTCGTATCTGTTAGACCACCACATCTTGCTGACACTAGAACAACGTGTATGCACCTAGCGATGCTCACAATGCTGTTGACGTCGCAAATGCAGCCACACACTCCTTAAGTAATGCATGTGCTGCGCACTGGTTTTGTCGAACATGCCGATTACACTGTCTCGGACAGCCCGCCCTCTCAGATAATTCAATCGAGACCCGCCGTTTCGGGGCACACCATGTGGTATGGGGTCACCGTTGTTATCGAGCTCGCTACTACTGCTGGTGCTGCTGTCGTCATCACTTTCATCATCATCGTCTTTGTCGCCCTCAGACAGCCGAAGGTTGTGTGTGCAACACAGCACATGCAGCGACAATGTTGGCCGCACGTTCTGGCTCGTAGAGGAGGGTGCGGTACCGCTGCAGACAGTGGAAACGGCTCATCAAGAGCCCAATACACCTCTCCACTACGGAACGCAAGGTGGCATGTGCTGTCTTGTACTTCCCCTCGGCTTTTTGCATAGGAGGATGGCCGGGAACCGGGGTCAGGAGCCACGGATCCAAGGGGTAGTCGCTGTCACCTGCATGAAAATGGAAATGGTGCACTGAGTACTGCTCCGACGAGAGGCAAGTAGACAACTGAGGAAAGTTACAGCATCATTCAACAAAGGTAGGGTTCAGACGTTGCAGACCTCACAATGTCGTGAGTCCCAAGTAAGAGCACGAGTTGGGCATGTCCACCCCGACACAAACTGTTAACCAAATTACGAGCGTACTACTCGGTGCCCCCCTGAAGCTGAAGAAATCGACACTTACTGGTGCTACCGATGATACAGTAGTATGACTAATACGTGTTGCTTTCTTCTGCTCCTGGCAGGTACTTGGTAGCATGCTTGTAACTTAAGACTTTAAAATTGTCAGTGCTAGCACTAATTGGTTTGGTTTTTTTTCTACTTAGGCAGGCACTTACTCGTGTGCATGTTATTTAGTTATAAGTTTGTGTTGGAGCGGACATGGCATTCTATTCGCTAATGAAGCGTTATTGCGACAAAAAATGCTCTGTCTTACCGATGAGGTATACACCGGGATTCGCGATGCGCCCCGCCTGGAACCGCCGGCGGAGCCATGTCCCCCGCCAGACGAATGAGTCGTGATCCGACCCCGGTCGCAGGGGATACGCGGTCAGGATCCTCATGTCCGCGTCGCAGATCTACGGAAAATGTGAACGGATAAAGTCCGCGTTGACAAGTGCAACACACTGTCATAAGAATGAGCAGCACTAGAGAACATGACGCATACTTACGAACATGTAGTTTTCGGCGTTGTAGCCCTTCCGAGACATGAACGCAGTATTGCGCTCACCCTTGGTTGCGATAATGGCAATGAGGCTGCCGTTCGTGCATCCGATCACGCCGGGAATAGCACCGCGCCGAAGGAAACCCTCCTTCACGGCTGCCTTTTCTTCGGACGTCTTCGAAAAATGGTCACACTTGTTGCGTACCCCTGCGTTTACGACAGCCTCGGCCACGCGTCGCATGCACTCGCTCCCGGTCGAGTGCGACACGCGATCGTGTACTCGCTCCCTACGGACGCTTGCTCCCGGTGGCAAAGAAGCGCAGCGCGCACACCTTCCGCCCCACCGACAGTCCCGTCACTCGCTCCGCTTCAAGTTCCCCCGCCAGTTCCTCGCACAACAACCGCACAGTTTCCTTTGAGAGAGGAAAAAATGGTCATCCGGCATGTCAAACGCGTCGTGTGGCTCTCCGTGTCGGCGACGGCGAAGAGCCACCGCAGGGGGCAGCCATTTTTTATGCGTTCTGAAACGACCCTACCTTCGGCGGGGCTAAAAAACTGACTTTTTTTTCCGCATACTAAGTACGTCAACGTCATTTTGACGTAGCGGGATTCTGCGGGCTCCCGACGTCGCATGATTGACAGACAATATGGGCGCGGCCCGGTCATTTTAGACCAATGGCAGCCGGGTGATGACGTCAAAAGTCATAGGCGAAAGTAATAGAATTGCTACAAAATAACACCCCAGGACCCATTTGTGCGGCCGCCTCACCGCCACCGCCGCCGATGGCTCGACGGGGCCGATATCGTCGCTAGGCCTTCTCCGGTTCACTTCAAAGCTAAAGTGAACGGCACTTCGGATTGAATCGCCGACGCTCACAAGCCGCAATATTTTCTTACCGTTGTTGTCGCTCTTCGACATAATCGTACACAAAGAAGAAAATACGCTGATATTAGCGGCGCCGTCGGCTGCGATGCGAGCACAGATGAGCCGGTCGTCTGCCGTCGGTAGCCGTGCATTGCAGCTGAGCTCGACAAGTATCGGAGCTCTCGTTCGTGTTTAACGTTTGACAGTGGATATCGTTTTTCATAAAATATTGTTACGGGAAGGAAGAAACGTACTGGTTTTACAGACGGGTTTTAATGGCTACGCAGAGAAGCGAAAACCCAGAATCTTCTTTGTCGTCTCCCAGGGCACCAACCATGTCTTCTTCTTTCCACCTTACGCACTGTGACATTACCCCCGTCAGAAGAAGCACCTTACTGGTGCGACTCACTGGTTCCAGAAAGGAACGGTTTGAGGCGGCTGACGTGGACGACGTCAGATAGAGGTGAAGGCACGGTAGCATCCAGAGGAGACACTTCATATGTGACAGGCGTCACCTGGCGGAGGATGCGATAAGGGCCGTAGTATCGCGAAAGGAGTTTCTCCGAAAGGCCGACACGTCGAGATGGAGACCAAACTAGCACAAGATCACCTGGTTCGTATTCGACATCGCGGTGGCACTGATCGTAACGGCACTTCTGACGTGTTTGGGAAGCAGAGAGACGAAGACGGGCAATCTGGCGTGCCTGGGTCGCTGCGGTTATAACATCACGAGCGTACTCCGTCGGCGAGTCGAGTGTGGTCGAAAGAAGAGTCTCGAAAGGCAAGGTCGGTTCACGGCCATATAGAAGGTAAAAGGGCGAATAACCAGCTGTGTCGTGGCGCGAGGAATTGTACGCAAACGTGACAAATGGTAAAGCAGTGTCCCAGTCGCGATGATCGGAGGAAACATACATCGCGAGCATGTCAGTTATTGTCCGGTTCAGGCGTTCAGTAAGACCGTTAGTTTGAGGATGGTAGGCTGTAGTAAGCTTGTGTTTAGTAGCACAGGATCGAAGTAAGTCGTCGATGACTTTGGCAAGAAAGTATCGCCCGCGATCGGTGAGAAGTTGACGAGGTGCGCCGTGGTGTAAGATAACGTCGTGAAGCAAGAAGTCAGCGACGTCTGTAGCGCAACTGGTGGGAAGGGCTCTTGTAATGGCATAGCGGGTGGTATAGTCCGTAGCGACGGCAATCCACTTATTTCCGTCGTTTGATATAGGGAATGGTCCGAGAAGATCAACGCCAACGCGAAAAAAAGGGTCGGTCGGTATATCCAGAGGCTGCAGCAGACCAGCGGGATGTACAGCAGGTCGTTTTCGGCGTTGACACGACTCACACGCGGCGACATAGCGACGGACGGAGCGGTTGAGACGGGGCCAGAAAAATCGTCGCCGAATTCGGTCATAGGTCCGAGAGACGCCAAGGTGTCCAGCAGTGGGAACGTCGTGCAGTTGCTGGAGTACAGTCTGCTGAAGATGAGACGGAATGACGATTAGCAGCTCGGGCCCGTCTGGGTGCATGTTGCGGCGATACAGGGTGTCATTTTGTAGTACGAACATGTGAAGGGATGGGTCAGACGGGTCAGAGAGCAGGCGTTCGATAAGCTGCCGTAACGATTCATCGCGTCGCTGTTCAGCCCCTATGTCTTTCAAGGCGGAAAGCGAGAGGACGCAGATCGGTGCGGCATCCACTAAATCGTTCGGTGCATCGACGGCGTGACGAGACAGGCAGTCGGCGTCCTGATGTAAACGACCCGACTTGTAGACTACAGTGTATGTGTATTCCTGAAGGCGTAGGGCCCAGCGACCGAGGCGTCCGGTGGGATCCTTGAGGGACGAAAGCCAACAAAGGGCGTGGTGATCGGTTATAACCGTAAATGGTCGACCATATATGTAAGGGCGGAACTTGCCCACAGCCCAAACGAGGGCGAGACATTCCCGCTCAGTAATCGAATAATTGCGCTCAGACGGGGAGAGGAGGCGGCTGGCGTAGGCGATAACGCGGTTTCTTCCTTCCCGTAACATTATTGGTGGACGTGCGGGGTACTCACTTGCGCAAGACGGAGCTCCGCAGCGGACGTAACCTGGCTGCCATGTCATCCGAAGGGGAGTCTTCAACCGCGGCCCCGTCGACGCCACCGACGGTCATCCTAACCCAGCCCCGCGACCCTGGCATGTTTTCTGGGATTGACAACGTAGACGTCGATGACTGGTTGGCAAATTACGAACGGGTCTGCGCCAGCAACAGGTGGGATAACACGCTTATGCTGGCCAACGTAATATACTACCTCAAAAAAACGGCACGAGTCTGATTCGAGACACATGAAGAAGAGATTACCAGTTGGGAGCAATGCAAACAGAAGCTTCGTGATTTGTTCGGCAAGCCCATCGGCCGCCAACGTGCTGCTCAGAAGGACCTTGGGACCCGTGCACAGACGTCCACTGAATCTTACGTGGCGTACATCCAGGACGTTTTGGCTCTTTGCCGCAAGGTGGATAAGAACATGACAGAGGCAGACAAGGTCAGTCACGTTTTAAAAGGCATAGCGGACGACGCGTTTAACCTCCTCGTGTATAAGAACATCAACACAGTCAATGAGATCATTAACGAATGTCGCCGCTTTGAAGAAGCGAAAAGTCGCCGCATAGTTCAGCAGTTCACGCGCCTACCCAGCACCTCCACCAATAATGTTACGGGAAGGAAGAAACGTACTGGTTTTACAGGCGGGTTTTAATGGCTACGCAGAGAAGCGAAAACCCAGAATCTTCTTTGTCGTCTCCCAGGGCACCAACCATGTCTTCTTCTTTCCACCTTACGCACTGTGACAATATACAATTTACGCATCACTTTATCTAGGGGAAATTATTTTGCTTGGAACATACACTGCAGCCGATGTTTGCGCAGCTGGTGGCAAAGGCGCGCAGTTTCGCTGTCGCCGATTGGCCCGTCGGTCGTGCGGTCGGCTGTGCGCGGGCCGAACTGCCGTTTACTTTCGACACCTCTCGCGCAGCAGACGTTCTACGGCACTGGGGGCCGGTTCGCCGTCGGTGTATTTGCCGCTAGCCTGGACGTGCTTTAACTGGAAGTGGACAGTGTTTTGAGAAGCGCATTGGCGATGACGTATGTCACGTGACATTTGGAGGAGTATTGGGGAGGAGAGACCAGCCGGAGAGAAGAGTAGTGAAGGAAAGAGCGAAACGAGCGAGGGCCGTGTTTCCATCATCAAACGCGTGTATCGACTCCGCTATTACGGCACCATTTCGAAAAAACTCTCGCGGCTACGTGTTCGTTGTAGACTCGTGCACAACTGCAACACCACAACTAAATTTGGATCTCTGGGTGGTTTAGGGGCCCTTTCAAGAGCGTTGCATGCAGATTGCATGCAGATTACATGCAGATTGCATGCAGTCATCAAACTTTTTAGGGGGGAAATATGATGCCTTATAGTAAATTGTCAAAGTACATGTTTGTTATCTAGCTGAATGCTGTAGCTTGAATCACCTGCATGCGAATTCTGCTTGAACAGTTGTTCCGTTCCGCACCAAGCTAGACAGTATGGACAATGACGGTAGGTTAGCTAGCCTACCTTTCACTAGAGCAAACTTTGTGATGCCATGGACATGCTGTGAATGCTATCAATGCATTATGCGTGAGCTAAGTATGCACTTGAGGATGCCAATAAATTTTTAAAGTTTGATCCTGTATGTCTTTTACCCGACCTTTGTGGAAATTTGCCTCCGTCGCCTGGAATACCGTTGGTTTTACTACTTCTACAATAATTTAGAGTGCTCACTTTGTTTACGTGCTTTACAGTAGCCTTTTATGAGGCCAGATTCATTGTAACCACGAAAATTGAACCACGATTCATTGCAACCACGAATGAGTGTCTTAAATATCATGAAATATTCATTTAATCAAGGTTCACCGCGTAATAGAACCGTCCCCTTTTAATTTTAATGTGATAGCGTTTAGGGCCCTGTGTCGCAGAAAGTCCGGCGTCGGCGGCGGCATTGACGCCCGCGGCCAAGAAAATCCCCAACCACGTTTAGGTATGCCAGAGCATTCTATCATTAATTTTGCATCATACCTTGTCTTGCATTCTTGGCAACGCTATTCCTCGGAATTTTGAGAATGACAATCCGCAAACAAATGTCATGAAACAAAACACCCACAGCGCATGCCTTTTATGTTAAATCTTCTCAGACTGAAATATTAAAAGTGCGAAACAAATACGCAAACCTGAAAATGATGTCATTTCTGTGGCGCGGTTGCGCACAATCTCCGGGATCAGCCCACGCAACAGGCCGCGTTTCCGCGAGAAAGCTCGCCTACGAGTATAGCGTGTGCCGCCAGTGTTTGCCAGTAACCATTACGGTTGCATAAGCTGCAGTCGTCGGCAACCACGAGTAGCAGTCAGGGATCTTTGAATGTCATCGCGTTCCACTCTTAAAAGCGAAGCTTAAGCGTCCTCCCAATTTTTTGTTGTGTGTTGGCTCAGCTTGGACAGTGCGAATTTTTTTCTAGGTATGTGATACAACGTAAGCTTTTTTGTACATTTTACTTGCAGGAAAATTCATTGTATTTTAAAGTTGACATACTTAGTTTGTGGGTCTCACCTCGCATCAACTTTTCAACTTTAACTTTGTGAAATACCACTCTTTTTATCGATTTCTGTATATGATGACGGTGACAAGACCTTTTATTGGTTCTGAGAAACTGGCCAGGGGGAGCCTAAGGCTCCCTCAGGTCAAGTCGGTGGCTCCGCCCACGATGGCCCCGGGAGGTGAAATCCCGTTGCGATGTCGTGGGCCCTCTGGACTGCCTAAGCCTTGCCTATTTTTTTAAAAACACCATAACCGAAGCCTCTCGCTACTTGTGAGTACATCGCAGATATAAATATTGTACAATTATAACCTTGTAGCGAACACGTTGGATACAAGGCATTTGTAAGCTAAACTGCAGCTACATTCAATGATAGCTGATTCAATTGGCTATTTTTATTAAAGGTATCAATACTACGTGTGATATAGTTTACTTTGTATGACATTATTATGCAAATGTCCTGGGGCATAAAATACGCTGACTAATACTGATACCATAGAACAGCGGAACAATAAGCTTTTCTTGTTGCTGTTTATAATTTTCCTTTGTGTATAGTCATGGCAGCAGTGTACTTCTTTAACATTATAAATGTTGCTTCCTTCTGTATTTGTGTGCATTCTTCGGGTTTCTATAGGTGCAATAAACACCGATTAAAGAATGAAACTATTCTGTTGTTAGTAAAAATGTGCTTTCCATAGAACAAGTACACGCGCAACACAATGGATCCACAGGTGCCAATGGCTCGTGAGCCATCGTCGCCACGCAGTCGTCGTCATTCCTTTGTCATGATGCAATCGTTGTCATGCTGTCGTTTAAGTAACATCATCCCACTGTCTTCACCAAGTCGTACCACCTTTGGCGATCCATCAACGTCATTAATCCGGCGGTTGTCATTCCGTTGTGATTATGCCACCGTTTTTATGCCATCATCGTCGTTGCGTCATCGTCAGACAGACGCTATCATGCGCATGTTTTCCTGCCGTCGTCCTCATGCCACCGTGGTCGTGCCGTTGTCATTTCAGCTTCTTCATCCGGTTGCCGTTAAAGCGTCTTCCTCCCGCCATAGTCGCCATACAGCCGTCCTCATCTAATTTCCCTCATGTCGTCGTTGTCGTCACGCTGTTGTCGTTACACCATCGCCTAATTTAAGAATTAACATCTCGTTATCGACGTGCCGCCATCGTTATACCGCCTTAGTCGTCCTATCGATATCATTCCTCTTTCGTCATTCCATCATCATTGCGTCGGCGTCATACTGTGGTCGTCATGCCACCAAGCCCATAGGCGACCTTGGCAAGGGGTGGCATAGCAGAGGGAGATGATGTCGGAGTATGTGGCATATAGCCGAAACAACGAGAATGTCAGAATTACCTCTACACCTATTGTTCATTTTGTGCCACATCAAAAGACGTCTTCAGGTAGTAGACGCCATACTTGTTACAGAAAATTAATGGTGAAACAGTAAACCGCTTCCCATGCATTATTCCAGAGCTCGACCGGTCAGATGTAGAGGTGGTCAAGACTGCTCATTTCAGTGAGCGGCTCGGAACGGCTCAGCTCACTGATATGAACCAGTTCATTTGAACGGCTTACCGGTTCACTTAAATCTGCAAGCTGTGGTGTGCAGAATCTAGTTATTTGGCTTTCAAAAAATAATATATGAGTTAGTAGAATAAGCGTGTTATAGGCATTTTGGCTATGCTTGGTGACTATTTAATAATTTGTTATTCTAAAAGAGCGAAGTTGTAATCTTAATGAAGCTTTCTTTTCTGATATTGGTGATCAAATGCTTCTTATACTGTACCTGATAAGTCCCCAAGTAGGCGGCGTTCACTGCCGCCTCGCCGTACTGACGACCGCTGACGAAAGTGCGGTGCTAGCGAAACACTAGCACGCAAGCGAACGTTTCGAAAGCGAGATGCTTGCGCGATCTCGCCCTATGAGCCGCGAGCCAACGAGCCGAACGGAGTTACGCTCTAGCTGAGCGGAGATGGGTGAGAGCGACTGCAGTGGACAGAAACAGAACGGCAGCCGAGTCTGAGCCGAGCTGACTGGAACTCGAACGAACCCACGTCGTTGACCGTTTGGAACGCGCAGAAAGACCCTAGAACTTGCACCGAGAAGAGCTGGCTCAGACGCAACGGCTCGCTACGACTTCCTCTCTAAAAGAGCCACCGCTTACTTTTCCTGAACCATGGCTCGCTGGTTCTTTAAAAATACCGCCTAAAAATATCCGGCTCGCTCCTGAGCGACTCATCTCTAGTCCGATGTCATTAATGAAGGGGAGCCCAGTCGCTCTTAGGATACTTTCGTCGACAAATTTCAAAATGCTTATGAGGCATTTTGCATTTCCTTTTGTCCCTCACATTAGATACAGAAAGTTAAAAAAAACATGGATCACCTAAGATCTGTGTAAAAGAAAAAAAAAACATATTTTCGGACATTTTGAAACATAAGGACATCAATATATTGAACTTGTATAAAGTTGTAAGGAATAAACGGAACTCTGATTTAACAATAGCCGCACAGGAAAACTACGCAAAATTGTTTGCCAATAAGCATTCTCTGAATCAAATTTGGAAGCCGTATCCAAGCAGTTTAGTATCCAAACTACCTCAAACGACTCCAACATAGGTTGTGATCGAGGCGTTACCTATAGAGGCCGGTCCTTATCAGATAAGTTTAATGAGCACTTTTTCTCAGTCGGGGAAAACCAACCTACGCAAGCAAATGGCGTTGACCCTATGTCATATCTCAAAGGCAATCCAAAACCTACGAGATTGTTGCGATAGCAATTATATGGACACTTCAACAGGATTTCTGCCGTCGGCGTCGCCGTCGCCGTGAGGTTCCGTATAGATGAAATCTTCGCCGCGCACCGTATGCCCGAGCGGAAGCGTGCGGGGACGCGCGCTATCACGGAGAGCGAACGCACTCAATCTCCCACGCGCAAGCAAGGACGCGGGAAGCCAGCGCCGGAGGGAGCGGGGGGGGGGGCACTTCTACTCTGCCAAAAACCGCGCTCGTCGCTCGCCCGCACCGTCTCTTATCTCCACACGGCTCTGACCTTTGTATGCGCTGTGCATTCGCCGCTCAGTTTCCGTTGAAGCGATGGACCGCACGTACCTTCGCCCGCTGCGGCGTATGCGCTTGCTGCCAGCGTTTTGACAGTCGTCTGCAGTCATTCAGTGTGATATATTCATGTTTGTTTGTGCGCGCTCACACCACGCTTGTTCATTCAGTTAGTAATAGTTGGGCCACATTTTCCAACGCACGCTACGCATGCAATGCTGCCCGGGTCGGCAGTACCGCGCTACAGGTGTGTAGCGCACGCGCTGCCCACGGGAAGCGCTTCTCATCAACACCACCGTTTCACACGCGCCTTCTCGTGGTCATCGAGTCTCTCTTCATGTCGGTCTACTTACGCCGCAGCACACCTGCTTACTTAATAAGCTCATGTTTACTGCAATTCATATTGCTACCAAAGCCGCTCACCTTACTTCGTATGACATTGCTGTGTTGCTATCGCATTCATTGTGTCACCCTTAGGGCGAAACTGTGACATTTTTTTGTTTCCCCAACGACCAGTGCCGAAATCACAAAGTATGTAATGCTTCCGAAAAACAATTTTTTTCTGCTGGAGCTAATAACATCAAAGCTGAGGTAGCAAAAATTGTCTGTGATATTATCGCTCCTCTGTTATCGCACATATGCAACCAAATGCTCAAAGAAGGGATGTTTGCAGAGAAAATGAAGATCGCGTGTGATCTGAGGATCAGTCTGTGTGATACAAAAAACCGGAAACTATAATGATCCTCATAATTGTCATCCCATATCTATTTTGCACGTTTTCTCGAAAATCGTTGCTCAACTTATCAACACTCACCCGATTGCATATTTCATTTGGAGTGGAGCTATTGCAGAACAACAATACGGTTTCCAAAAAGGAAAATCTATCGAAAAGGCTTTACTTCACATAAAAGACAAAGTAATCAACAACATAGCAAACAAAATGGTCCCACTGGGATTATTTTTATACTTTTGAAAAGCCTTTGACTCAGTTATTCATTAAGTCTTACTACGTAAATTTGTGTTTTATGGGATCCGAGACCGCGCTCTGAGTCTTACTTGAAGTTACCCGTCGTCCAGTGTGCAATTGACAAACGTTAATGATGTATCTTCCTGCTACGGCCTCATACGTACTGGCGTGCTTCAAGGCTCTATATTAGGCCCAGTTCTATTTCTCGTTCACATTCATGGTATTGTTAATATTTCTCCCAACTCCGAAATTGCCTGATTACACAAATATTTTCTTTAATGGCGCGATTTTGCAAGAAATAGAAAATTAAGCAAATTATTAGTTAGATAAATTAGCATTGTAGCAGCGTGCCAACCGGTTAGAATTAAACGTTAAGAAGACGAAGTATGTAATATTCAGAGCTAAAAATAAAGAAATTGTATATAAGCCAACAATATCTCATAACACAAGCACCGTTCAGCGCATTCACTTGATATGCTTCCTTGGACTTATATTTAATGAGAACTTGCTCTGGACTGACCATGTAGACCACGTAAAAAAGAAAGTTTCGCGATCACTGAGTGTATATTAAAGAAATTTAGAATTTTATTACCAGCATAGCTTAAAAATGTCACAGTTTCGCCCTAAGGGCGAAGCAATGAATGCGATAGCAACACAGCAATGTCATACGAAGTAAGGTGAGCGGCTTTGGTAGCAACAACACGCAGAACTGTTGTCGACGCCATCGGCGTTTTGCCCGCGTTAGCTCAAAATGCGTGCGGCGTTGGTGACTGTTGCTGGAGCCTCTGATATAAATAGGCACTTGGTGCCGCAGCTAAACGTCGCCTCCCTTCCCTCCCCCTCCCCCACGGCCTCTCGCGCGTCTGAAGAAGGCGCGCTTGCTCTACATATATGGTGATTGTAAAGGAGAAAAGAGACGCCTACTTCTGCAGCCCTTAAGCGAGCACGGCGCAGAACGCGCGTTTGTTCTCCGCCGCGCGTTCACTCCCCGTGAAAGACGCGCCCCTCGCGCCCTTTCACTCGCACATACAGCGTTCGGCGCGCGGCGACGATTTCATCTCCAAATGACGTCATACGGAACCTCACGGCGACGGCGACGGCGACGCCGACGGCAGAAATCTGCTTTTGAGTGTCCATATAATTGCTATCGCAATAAAAAGACTCTACTTCACTCTGATACAATCTCATATTCACTATTGTTTGCTGATATGGGGCGATATGGCACGCTGTGCCGACGCGAGCAGCATGCGCTTACGCTCTGTTCTTCTTCAGCTCGCAGTAACAACCGCTCTTGGATGACCGCTGGTGCATGGTCGCAGCTCTGTCTGCTAAGCAAGGGCCACGAATGGAAAGAGCACATCAAGCTTTGGACTTATCTGCCACGCCATGCCCGACAGCACGGAACAGCCTCGACGGTCAGAGGGCAGCGACGGCTGATCTTCAACTACAAAAGCAGCTGAGCCGCCTTTCTCCAGTGGGACTCGGTGCCGACGCGAGCAGCATGCGCTTACGCTTCGTTCTTTTTCAGGCTGGTGCCGTTCTTCAGGTACCATACCATTCCTAATGCGAAGAGACGTCGTTTGCTGTCGTCACCATCCCCCATAATTCTCATTGCTTGATGCTTTGAAAGTGTTCTGTTTGCTTGTTTTTTTTTGCCGAACTTTCTGTTACACGCTCACTCATGCTTTTATCAGGTGACGTAGAAGAGGAGAGAACAACTTTATTTTGTTAATTTGGCTCAGTGAGGGGGGGGGCTACCAGGTGATGCCTTACAGCCACCTCCTCGGCTCTTTTGATGACCAGAAGTTGAACCTCCAGGTTCGGGTTCGTAAGTATCGCTTCCCACGCTTCAGGCGAGGGAGCGGCCAGGAGATCTGGTGGGGGGGGGGATCTTCTTTGCAGTCCCAGAGAATATGATTTAAGGCGGCTATGTACCCACATAATGACCAGTGTGGGTCCGTAAAGTCAGGGTCAAAGTGTGCGTATATTTGTGGGTTGGGAAAGGAGTGCGTTTGGAGTCGGTGCCAGGTGATTTCTTGTCCCATGGTGATCTTGGGATGGGGTGGGGGTTTTGTGCGTCTTGCCAGGCGGTAGTGTTGGGCAATATCGTGGTATGTGGTTAGTGGCTCGCTGACCAGGTCAGCTGGGTCAGAGACGGGACCCACCGCTCGGCTGACGAATCCTCGAGCACATTGGTGGGCCGCCTCGTTCCCCGGGTTCCCTGCGTGAGCCGGCATCCATATCAATTGAATTGGGGTGGGTTCTTCAATATCTTGTTGTTTGGGGGAGAGTAGGGTATGAAGTATTCGTAGCGTGGCTGGGGCCACGATTCCACGTGCAAAGTTGGATATGGCGTTATTTGAGTCACTGATTATAGTTTTAAATCCGGCCGCTGCAGCGAAGGCATTGGCCGCCTCTTCTGCCTCCGCCGAGTTGAGGGCACCGAAAGAACAGGCCGTCCTTATTGGTGTTGCTCGGGGCGTAACTTGGTTGTTGTCATTGTTGTTGATGATCTTGGGGAGGCTAATTACGCTGATTGCGTACGTGTTATGTGGCAAGGAATATTGAGCAGCGTCGACGCATGCTGCTTCGAAGTTGGACCAGTGGGTTTTGTGCAGGGCTTGAGCTCTTGCTTTTCGTCTGCCGTCGTGATGACCTGCCAGCATGTTCTTCTGCAGTGGCTTGAAGATGAGCCTCTTTCTGATGTTGGGTGGAATGGTGGCAGGAATGGTGTGCGTTGGGGATACTCTGTGCCCGATGCGGTCCAGGATCCAACGGCCCATCCTGCTTCCCTGTAGTTGGTGAATGTGCGCCATGCGGTGTGCTGGTATTGTGTAACCCCAGGCTTAGGAGGTGCTCGGTAGTGGTGGTACGAATGAGCCCCAGCGCCGATTTGTACACTTTGCGAATGAGGCGGTCCAGTTTTGCTCTTTCAGTTTGGAGTAGATGTAGATAGGGAAGGGTGTAGGTGAGCCTTGAGATGACAAAGGCGTGGATGATTTGGAGAGGCTCGTTCTCCTTCATACCTTGTTTGCGTGCCTTCACGTAGAGCGAAACCTTGGCCCCCTGATAGATGAGCAGATTGAAAAACTTATGAAAGCTGTCGATGTTACTTCCTCCCTTGAGATAAAACAGCAGCAGCTGCTAACCAGGGTCGCCGCTATGCATGGCAAGCAGGCGGAACTTGAGCAGATACCAAATACTATGAGCACTAAACAATGTGCAATAGAAGAGGAGTTGTTGTCGCTAAAGGCAGTTAAATCGGACGTGCAACTGGTTCAGTTTTGCTTTAAGTCCATGATAACAGAACTGTCAAACCTGACTAGGTGTTGTGATGATCTAGAAAGTCACAGTAGACGTTGTAATCTTGTAGTGTATGGTAGAGCACTGCACGGGCCGATTTTTGCGGCCCAGGCCCGGCCCGGGCCCGTTTTTACATTGGGTGGCCCGCCCGAGCCCGATCAAAACTTTTATGGCGAGACCCGGGCCCGGCCCGGGCCCGGAAATAATCTACGTTAACCGCCCGGCCCGACCCGCCACCCCTTTACCTTAAGCCCGAGCCCGGCCCGAGCCCGGCTCGAAACTGGCCCGAACCCGGCCCGAGACCGAAAAATACATGTTTTTCAGAGTTGAGAAGCCCGAGAATAACTCGCAGAAAGCCCGAGCCCGGCCCGGGCCCGCGTCAAAGAACCCGAGCCCCGCCCGGGCCCGGGTCAAAAAGCACACGCCGTGCCCGAGCCCGGCCCGAGCCCGTGAAACAACTGCCCGGCCCGGCCCGTGGGCCGGGCCGGGCCCGGGCTTTCGGGTAAGCCCGAGCCCGTGCAGTGCTCTAGTGTATGGTATTTATGACACTGAACATGAGACGTGGGACTAGGCTGAGGTGCCAATACGCAAGATTTGTGATGATGTTCTCGGTGTGCGATTAAATGATTGCGACATAGAGCGTGCGCACCGCATAGGGCGTTTCAATAAAAGCAAACTACGTCCGCTAATATCTTGCTTCTCTTCCTACAAAACCAAGCAAAATATCTTGTCGCAGGGTCGCAAGCTGAAAGAGACTGGTTATACTATCAGTGAAGTTTTCTCGCCGCGTGTGCGTGCGGAAAGAAAACAACTCATTTCATACGCCAAACAACAAAAGCGCCCTTTTAAGCTTCGTTTCAACCGTCTTCTCATTGCGAATAAGATGTACACGTATGATACAGATAGCAAAGAAGTCGTGTACTGCAAGTCGTAGCTGCAAGCGCCCAAGAAGCTCCGAAATTGGGCTGATGCTCACTTAACAGTGATGGTGATAAATTGCCGCAGTGTCAAAAATGAATTTGATGATTTTGCTTTTGTTACAACATTGTATCGCCCTAACATCATGATTGGTACCTAGTCTTGGCTCGATGGTTCTGTGCTAGATGCCCACGTGCTTCCTTTGGGATACGCTGTGATACCCATGGAGGAAAGAAACAAAACAGGAGAGGCCCTGACTTCACGTTTTTGAAGCCGGAAGTGCAGCCATGTTGGTGTGCCAACAACCTTTGCGCCCCCAATCAGGGGTTCTGCGGCTCGCCGCAGCAGATAGGCGCGAACTTTGAACTTGCATTGTTACGAGCCGCCGGAAGTGTGTGCTGCCGACGCGCGTCAACACAAAGCCTACGAAACTTCTGTAGCCGTTTTAGTGAAGCCGACGCGCTTCTGTGTTTTTCCATGGCACGTTGAAGAAGACGACGAACACTCGCACCGTGATTGCTTGGGTGTTTCTGTTGCTGGCGGACACACACTCACAGACCCAAAACACAACTTTCAAGCTTACACACCCCACTCCAAAGTCAGCTTTTCTCGCGAACAAAAGGTGCTGCGAGAAAGACACCGACGGAAAAATGTTATCTCACTTTTCAGAAACCGAGAGCAGCAGCGAAAGCTTCAGGAGCGCGGTTGCTATAACAACGTTGACATTTGGGGTACCCGTCCCAGTGCTCCTTTGCGAAAAACAGCACGTGACTTCCGCCACACTTTCTCCAATACGTCCGTGCTGGCCGTGGCCTCTCCTGGGTTTCCTTCCTCCATGCTGTGTACCGAACTGACAGAAACACGCATGGTGGGGGTGTTTTCGTGCCAGTTGGAAATGACTTACCAAGTTGGCCAATATACAATTCATGTCGAACATCTGAAGTAGCACTGTGCAAGATTTCGCTGTCAACCGGAAGGACGCTTAGAGTAGGGTCATTTTACAGGCCACCCGGTGTGAACACTGAGCCCATAGTAAGCCTGTATGAAGAACTTATGAGAACACAAAATGATATTATACTGCTAGAAGGTGACTTTAATGTTCCGGACGTACTCTGGAATCTTGAAGAACCCACATTTTTTGCGCACGCAGCATTGAACGACTCTCTGGGAAGCTTTGTTAACGGCTTAAACTTATCTCAGCATGTGTTAGAGCCGATAAGGGTGTGCTCAGACTAGAGCACTGCATGGGCTCGGGCTTACCCGAAAACCCGGGCCCGGCCGGGCCCGTGGGCCGGGTTGGGCCGGATAGGGCAGTTTTTTCACGGGCTCGGGCCGGGCTCGGGCACGGCTTGGGCTTTTTGACCCGGGCCCGGGCCGGGCTCGGGTATTTTGACGCGGGCCCGGGCCGGGCTCCGACTTTCTGGTGGTGTGAATGTAACGTGCAGCGAGTTATCCTCGCGCGTCTCGACTCTAAATACCTGTTGCCCCAGCGCAGCTGGAAGCTAGCAGTGCTACTTCCGTGTACTTCCCTTTTCTTCTTTCGTCCTATTTTGCGCTGTTTGAGCAGAATGTAAAACTCCAGAAAGACCGAAGTCGCCTCAAACCAAAGGATGCCATTGTATTCCTTGCCTAAATGAATGTAATTAACGCTTTCATCGCGGTGTAAGCGCGTTCGCGACTTGCGGATTCTTCAAAGGCGAATTGGTAAAACGATTATTGGTTTAAAATAATGCATGGATTAAAGATAATTGGATTAAAGATGGATTAAAGATAACTCGTCACGGGGCTTAAAAATGGCACTGCGTCCATCTATGATTGCACGCATGTTCTTAACCGGCCGCTAGCAGCAGCGCCTTACGCTGCACCATGGAGGAACGAGAGCTTTTCTTTCTCCATTTACTCCATCAATGCGCGGCGCTCAGGACCTGTCGTGGCGTGGAGATCAATGGTCGGGGCTGCGCTTCGGCTAGAGTGTACTAGAACACGGTTGAGTGGGACGAGCGGCTGGGGCGGCGCATGCTTTGAAGTGAGGCGCCCAACGTGGAAAAATACTGTGGCGGCGCTGCGATAGAAGTGGATTGGGCCACATCAAAGTCGCGCCGTTGGAAAGTGTTGGCGATACTGCTCGGCAGGGTCATTCGTACTACTTCGCGCACTGGTATTTGCGTTCAGACCGCCCAAATAGTGTTCATAATTGGATATGACACGTATTTATGCCTTAAGAATAAATTCCTTTCACTATCTCCTTTATTTTACTTTTTGTAATGCCACTCGGTGGTCTTTTTCGGTCTCGGGCCGGGTTCGGGCCGGTTTAGAGCCGGGCTCGGGCCGGGCTCGAGCCTAACGTAAACGGGTGGCGGGCCGGGCCGGGCGGGTAATGTCGATTATTTCCGGGCCCGGGTCTCGGCATAAAACTGTTGGTCTGACTCGGGCGGGTAGCCCGACGTAAAATCGGGCCCGGGCCGGGCCCGCGCTGAAAAAATCGGCCCGTGCAGTGCTCTAGCTCAGACTCATCCAGCGTTCTGGATCATCTATTCATAAATGAATCCACCATTGTAAAGGATACTACATGTGTGCCTGGCATAAGCGACCACAAAGTAGTTATATCTTCTTTCAAGTATCCGCATCGGCATAAAGGTAAGCAGTCTCAAAGAAAAGGGTACTTCTACAATCAAAGCAATAACGATGCAATCCGAGATGAGCTAGACATATTTTACTCCACGTTTGACGCAAAATACAGTCGTCATGACGTCAGCAATGCATGGTTGCTCCTGAGATCCTAAGTCCTAACTTTCATTGATCAACACGTCCCATCGCAAATACTTAGCTGTAAGAGACGAAGAGATAAGCCATGGATGACGCGTGAAATTCGCAGCATTATTCGCTTTCGTAAGGTCAAATCAGTTGCCATCCTAGATAAAGTTTCCGGACTTCAGTATTCTTTCAAGAGCAAAATTCGTCAAGCCAAAAAAAACTTTTTTTGAGAATATGGAAAAGTCCATAAAAAGTTACAGCAAATCAATTTGGAAATTTATTCAGAGTAATCGCAAACAAGATATAGGTATACCGCATCTTCTCACGGTGGACGGAACTATTACGGACAATGAACACAAAGCTGTCGTCCTAAATAATTACTTCAAATCATTGTTTCGGGCAGATTTGCCCGGAGATAGTGCCGTTTTGCCAGATGTTAACCGACGGACGCAATTTCGCTCTCGGAAGAAGGAATCTTCCTCCTCCTGAGCGCCATAAAGTCCAGCAAAGCAAACGGGCCAGACATGATACCTAACCGCGTTTTGAAGGAATGTGCACGCCCCATGAGTCGCCTTCTCCATCGTCTGTTCACACTTTCACTGAAAATGGGAACAGTTCCAGATGAATGGTGAGTTGAAAACGTTGTACCGGTTCATAAAGAAGGATCTAAAAAGTAATGTTGAACATTACCGCCCAATTTATTTGTTATGCGAAGCACGAAAAATATTGGAGCAAATTTTGTATGGCAACATTGCTAAACATCTCAGTGAGCACAGCTATTTTTTCCAGAACCAGCATGGATTTCGCCAGGGCTTCTCCTGTGAGACACAACTGGTTGAATTCCATTTCGACCTTGTGTCCGCGATTGATAAAGGATCCGTGGTGGATTGCGTGTTCGTAGACTTCAGAAAAGCGTTCGACCAAGTCAGTCATCGTTGCTTATCCTACAAGCTAGCCCACCTTGGTCTTCCTGAAGATGTGTCTAAATGGCTGGAAAGCTACCTTTCTTCTCGTAGTCAGCTTACCATTGTCAACGGTTCGAAATCATCATCAGTTCCTGTCACATCTGGCGTACCGCAAGGATCGGTGTTAGGCCCCTTGATGTTCTTAATCTTCATAAATGACATATCAAAAGGAATTACTTTGAAAATACGGTTATATGCAGATGACTGCGTTGTTTATCGCTCAATTAACACTCCAACTAATATCTAAATTCTTCAATCTGATCTGAATAAAATTTCTGAATGGTGTAGTACCTGGCGCATGGCTCTAAACACAACGAAATGCAATTATATTCGTTTCTCGAGGAAAAAGGTGGACTCGCCAAACATGTTATCAACAATGTCAGTTTACCACATGTAAAGGAGGCCAAGTACCTTGGTGTATACTTTACGGATACCATTTCATGAAATGAACACATAATAAAAACCGCAAATAAAGCCAACAGAACCCTTGCATTTCTGGCTCGCGCTTTCCACGCGTGCCCTGAAGGCGTGAAAAATGTGCTGTACACGTCATACTTTCATCCTATTCTCGAGTACCCGAGTGTACTCTGGGATCCTTATCAGCAGAAAGCTTCAGTATAAGATGTAATAGTTCAGCGGAAATCCGCTAGGTGGAGATGAGTAATTAAAGGGAAACTGAGACTTCCACCCAAATGTAGCAATTTGCTACAATGGAAACCCAACCGGGTTCCTCGAAAGAAAGCCTCGCAGTTGAAGAAAAATTCGTCCTGGTCCGGGACTCGAACCCGGGACCACCGCCTTTCCGGGGCAGCCGCTCTACCATCTGAGCTAACCAGGCGGCTAGCAGATGGCAGGGGCGAAGTCGAATTTTCAACAGACTCTGGGGGGTTCTGTTGTTTCAACAACAGAGTCGAATTTTCAACAGTCTGGGGCTCTGTTGTTTCAACAACAGAGCCCCAGACTATTCAACAAGGTTGAATAGTCTGGGGCTCAAGACGCCACCTTGGGAAACACCACGGTGTGTGTAGTGTTGAAAAGTCGAAAGAAGATTCAACGCCGAATGGATAAACTGCAGTCTCAATGGTGGGCAACATTTTGTGAATTCCGTGACGCCGAAAACCTCTTTCTCATATATGGAGAACCGTGCGAGGCCTTCGTGTAATTCCCGAACAACGCGCGCAATTAAAAGCCCTCCCGTTTTTCCAACGTCGAGAGGACATCGAGGTAGCGAAATATTTTTGCAGGGACATTGCAGGTCAATCAACGTATACAGGCTCCCTTGGTACGGATAGCATCGTGCCGCCTACACAGGATTCACGTATGAACCTGCCTTTCACCACCGCGGAGCTCGATGCTGTCCTTGTTTTATGTAATCGGTCGTCGTCGCCTGGGCCAGATGTCATATCGTACCGCATCTTGTGTTACTTGGGTTAGCGAGCACGAAATGCGTTGCTGGATATGTTCAATGAATCCTGGCGGGATGGAAACGTTCCTCAAGGATGGAAGACAAGCCGCCTGGTGCCACTTATCAAACCTGGCAAGTCACCACTTGAGCTCCCGTCATACCGCCCAATCGCGCTGGCTAGTTGCGTAGGCAAGATGATGGAACGCATGATCCTTGCCAGATTGGAGTGGTACGTGGAGCGCTACAAAGCTTATCCGAACGTCATGGCCGGTTTTCAACGTCTCCGCTGCTCCATTGATAATTTCATCGATCTCGTCACTTATATTCAACATCTTGGAGTAAACAAGTCACTTATATTCAACTCTTGGAGTAAACGGTATATCTGTCACTATGTTTTGGACGTAAAAGGAGCTTATGACAATTTTGCTTATGGCGCCATACTTGATGCTCTTGAATCGGTTGGCCTTGGTAGTCGAGTGTACCGGTAGACTCGGAACTACTTACACTTGAGGTCCTTTTTTGTGCAGACCGATGGCGGTCCGACTTTTCAACACTACACACACCGTGGTGTTTCCGAAGGTGGCGTCTTGAGCCCCAGACTATTCAACCTTGTTCTTGTCGGTCTTGTGGAACGCATACCAAGTGCTGTCCAGATATAAACTTACGCTGATGACATCTGTGTGTGGACGTCAGGTGTAACACGTCCTCTGGTGCGCGCGAGACTTCAAAAAGCTGCGACTTCAATATCGCGTATCTTATAGCGAACAAGGCGTTCATATTTCACTTGAAAAATGTGCGCTGGTAGCGTTTACGCGGAAGCCAATGACGTCCTGCGCTATATCTATCAATAGGCAGAATCTGGGTTACGCAGGGCGCATAGATTCTTAGGGGTGATCATTGATCGAGACTTTAGCTGATCGTCCTGAGCTGCGTCATTGATCGGTCTCCATGTGGCCTACCTAAAGAAGCGTTTAACGGCCGTTTCACACTATTTCAAATTTCTTGGAGGAAAAACATGAAGTTCGTCAGCGCACGCGATGTTACAAATCAACAGAGTGCTGTTTTTGGGGTATCTGAGGTACAGCTTACCTGTACTGAGCAATACCTGCAGAAGTAATTAACATCCGCACAATCGAGAGTGCTCAGGCGCAGGTACTCAGGGTTTGTCTTGCATTACCGCGCTGCACATCGACAGCGGAAACAATTGCGAGAGCTCAAGATTACCCAATCACAACTCACATGACATTGGAAGTGCTCAGAGCACACATCAGGCACGTTGACCGCGCCCCTTTCCATCACCTCGCCGCATTGTCGAAAGACCGGCCCAGTGCCTCCTTTTGCCAGGAGATATCGGCGTACCGTGACTGCCTCCCTAGAGATTATACGCCTGTCTAGAGGCTGCTGTCACCTCCTTGGTGTTTGGCTCACCCACAAGTTTGACTCTCGGTACCAGGAATTTGAAAAAAGCAGGATTCTCATCGCCAGATCTCAAGCAGCTATCTCTAATCATGCTGCACGAGGCATACAAGGACCATCTTCACATTTTACACTGATGGCTCGACAACGATAGATGGATGTGCAGGAGCTGTGGTATTCCACGAAAAAGCCGTGACCATTCATTTTAAACCCACTCACTGCACAACGTCGACTGCTGCAGGGCTTTCTGCACTTCGCAGCGCACTTCATATGATTCGTGAAGATCTGCCACGAAGATGGAGCATATTTACCGATTCGAAGGCAGCCTTGCATTGTCGGCTATCCGCTCTACGTCGTGGACCATAAGACCAACTTGTGCTGGAAATGAGGCAGCTATACAACCAACTAGCCGAAAAAGGACATGACATCCCTTTTCTGTGTCTCCCACACCATTGTGGTATCATGGACAATGAACATGCCGATGAAGCTGCTCGGAGGGCTCACGAAAATGCCGCAAAGGAACCCATCCCGCTATCACGAACTGATGCTGCAGCAAAGATTCGCATATTCGTGCGTGATGCCACGCGATCCATGTAGAATACGGCAGGTTTCCGGCATACTCGGTTGCACCGCCTGGATCCATCCCTCCGAGTTCACATTCCATCTGGACTATCCCGAATAGAGACACCTGTTCTCTGCCGACTGTGGCTTGGAGTATCTTTCACGAATGCATTTGGTTGCCGCATCGGAATGATTGACAGTGCTGCCTGTGATAGTTGCAGTAGAGAGGTAACAATCGAACATATTCTATATCATTGTTCCCGCTACAGCTCCCAGAGACAGTCGCTCGTGACGGCGTTGGGACGACTCGACGACCGGCCGCTTTCTGGGCAGACGATCTTGGAATGTCGGCTGATGCGGTCTTCACACCAGAAGGCAACGAAGGTGATGCTGAGTTCCTCCGCACAAGCGACCTGTTTGATCGACTGTGGCACTCCTGCGTTCCTTTGTGTGTGTGTGTGTGTGTGTGTGTGTGTGTGTGTGTTTCCTTTTTGTCATTTTTTTCATCTCCCTCTCTTTCTACGTGTGTGCATTTTGTCTTTATCTTTCGGTCTCCCCTTACCCCTTTCCCAGTGCAGGCAAGCAAACTGGATATCTACCTTAGGGTTAACGTCCCCGCCTTTCGCATCTCATTTATATATCTCTCCAGGAGAATAGACTTCTGCACCTTCATTTCATATGGCATGATTCCGTAAGATGACAGCGCTTACCGAGATGGGCCAAACCTCGGCTCTGAGTTTAGCGTGCTACCGATGCATGAAGCAAACAAAACATTTTTGCGCAAGCCGAGTGTGCAACTTGCGTCCTTTGTTTTTTGCATGGACACTGAGACAACTACGCATATTGACCCGCCTGAGTCCTTCGTGACTTGTCGGCTTGTATACAAGCCGACATTGTTCGACTAGCTATAGCTAGTCGAACCATGGAAGCTTAAACTTTCTCTCCCAAGTCTGCACTGCAGCTCATGCCTTCGTAACTTTGTTTCATCCGTCCCTTTGGCCGTCCCGTTGGCCGGCCTTTTTCGAGAGGTAATGAACTTTTCCTATAGCGCCGAAATTGAGTTGTTCTAGAAAACTAAATTGCATTGCCGGATTGATTTCTATCAAATATGTATCAAGCGTTTCACTTGTACATACAGTCGTTCAACCAAGGACACGATGAAACACTCAATCGGCAATATTACGTCAATCACATGTTGAAACAAAACCCTGTGGCATTCGAATGCGCTTTTCTTATTGCAATAAAGCTTACGGTAAATATGGATTGTTCAGCAGGAGCAACAATATTCTGCAGCATAAACTTTTCGACGCACCAACAGTGTGCGAATTATAATGCACTGGAATATTTCTTATGATCTAGAACCGATTTGCCGACATCAAAAACGCGAACGGTGGAGACCGCCGAAAACAGGCTGCACGTGGTGTGCTAGCAGGTGGCTCACCAGCGGAGTTCTTGAACAGACGCAGGAGGGCACAGCTCAAGCTCTGAGAGACTAATAATGCACAATGGCGAATCAAGAAACTTCAATTCCCAACCACCGCAATGCAATGGCAGAGAAGTTTAGGAATGGTCATGCAGTTCTGGTGTGAGATGCAAAACCACAGTTGGTCAAAATGAACCCGCAGTGCCCCACTATAGCGTCTTTGGCATCGAAGGTGCTTCGTTGATAGGAATAATAAAACTGGAAATAGCGGCAATACTACAATGATCTGCTGAAATCATAACGCCCAGCTATAATTTCCTACCGGACAAACAACTTTAGCCCTGTTTTTGCAATTCTGACCAGGGGAAACAATAGGGTTCGCATAAACACAACTTTCCACTGCTGATGTGAACTTTGTTTTGGCAGACTTGGCAGCTAACAGTATGTTCACTTATACAATTGGCTGGGCTTTGAACAAACCGTACATAACGCTGATTACTATGTGATACTATGTGAATACGAGGTTCTTCTTCTTCTTTCTGGGGTTTTACGTACCAAAACCAGTTATGATTATGAGGCACGCCGTAGTGGAGGGCTCCGGAATAATTTAGACCACCTCGTAGAGCACTGCACGGGCTCGGGCTTACCCGAAAGCCCGGGCCCGGCCCGGCCCGTGGGCCGGGCCAGGCCGGGTAGAGCAGTTTTTTCACGGGCTCGGGCCGGGCTCGGGCATGACATGTGCTTTTTGACCCGGGCCCGGGCCGGGCTCGGGTTTTTTGACGCGGGCCCGGGCCGGGCTCGGGCTTTCTGAGAGTTATTCTCGGGCTTCTCAACTCTGAAAAACATGTATTTTTCGGTCTCGGGCCGGGTTCGGGACAGTTTCGAGTCGGGCTCGGGCCGGGCTCGGGCTTAAGGTAAAGGGGTGGCGGGCCGGGCCGGGCGGGTAACGTAGATTATTTCCGGGCCCGGGCCGGGCCCGGGTCTCACCATGAAAGTTTTGATTGGGCTCGGGCGGGCCGCCCAATGTAAAAACGGGCCCGGGCCCGGCCCGGGCCCCAAAAATCGGCCCGTGCAGTACTCTACCACCTCGGGTTCTTTAACGTGCACTACAATGCAAGCACACGGACGTTTTTGCATTTCGCCTCCATCGAAATTCGGCCGCCGCGGCCGGGGTTCGATCCCGCGTTCTCGTGCTCAGCAGCGCATCTGAATACGAGATTTAAGTTGTGCCAGGGTTGGTGAACAATTCAATGCTATTCCTTTTCTCAATTTGTCACTGTTCAGAGCGGTGCTGCACCCGTGTTATCAGAGTGAGTGGCCGGCCGCGAAAGATTGCATGGTCGTAAGGAAGAAGTGGAATCAAGCGAACATAATCATTACATTACACCGGCTTATCTTAGGATGGTTTGCTTTGACGAAGATGAATTTATTATATAGTTGCACGGCACGAGATGATCACCCACAGCGAGCACTCTTCCTGCCGGGGATAACTTTTTCCATGGTCTTGTAAGCTCATCCTCATTTAATTAGACAAAACAGCTAATACAAGTGTTTTAAAGCAATGCTACAAGCATTGTTCGCGAAATATGGGAATCGCACACCCAACTATAGCGAGCAGACGGCACAGCTATTTGGTTAGCGGCCGCGAGGACAACTGTGCTCAATATCGCAACAAGAACATGCGTATGTAGTGCGAAATTGGACGAACCATTCAGTTCAACTGGCAAGGAATATACTCCATGAACTTCTAGCAGCATCTACGAGCGTTGTTACAAGCGACGTGTAAATTGAAAATTCACAGCTTCAGAATTTTCTATACGAGCACAGCGTATAGACAGAACTAACGGTCGGTAAGGCTTGACGACAGATCAGCAATGAAACGTAAGCACGTGGGTATTCCCTGAGGGTAGAGGAACATCTCTCCTATCTATTTTGTTTCCTTTTATCGAAACATCGCAGCCGATTTCAAATGTGAAATGGAAGGCACTGTATTTACCTTTGTAACGTTTTTCGCGCTCTGTTTAAGTATATAAAAAACACGACTCTGCATTGTTGCTGAATGAAAAATAAGCACATTTTTAGTACGTATATTGGCTTCGGCTCTTTTCCGATATGTTGGAGCACACAGTCTCTCTATACATTTTTACTAGGGCGGTGGTTGACGACATCAAAATGTAGGAAGTTGCAGTCAAAGCGCGGTGCTTCACGAAGCAGCGGAAAGTGCGTCAGGTGGAACGGGATGGGTTGTCACACTTTTGCCGCGTCATTTTTTTGAGGCTGAGACTGGAACTAGAGAGCGATATCTTGAAATTACGCTGGCTGGCGATGCCAAGATTTCACGTCGACAGTACTTTTTTTATTGGAAGCACTGTGGTGAAGCATTTTATTGCCGAAGCATGAAAAGGTGTCCTATCGACGCGGAATGCATAGTGGATAATACATTCGTCTTGTGTAATAAACAGAACAGACACGATAAGCATACTTGTGACCGAAGTTTCCCAAAGGCCCATCAAATGCGCTTCATATACATAGCCTCTTGAAATGAGCCCGCTATAGCTTTTGTGAGAACTGTCGCATCAATATAGTAAACTTATATAAACACTACATAAACGCAAAGATCAAAAGAAGCGGGCTATAAATTGCCGCCTGAAAAGCACTCCAGGCATACCCGCGTAAAAAGGAGAGAGCAGAAAGGAAAGTAGTGAAAAAGGGGAAACGGAAGAAGGGGAAGGCACACCGCAATATCGCGCACCATACGCCACAGACGAAAAGAATTCTAGTAGTATTTTGTAAACCTACCCATCTTCATGGCTTAGTGGCTGTGGCGTTGTACTGCTTGGCACGAAGTCGTGGGTATGGTTCCCTGCAGCAGTGGCTACAATTTGATGAGAGCGGAATGCAAAAGCTGCATGTTAATTAAAAAGCCCCAGATCTTCAAAATTATTCCGGAGTCTCCAACTACGGCGTGCATCATAAGCAGATCGTGGTTGTGGACACACACACACACACACACACACACACACACACACACACACACACACACACACACACACACCACACACACACACACACACACACACACACACACACACACACACACACACACACACACACACACACACACACACACACACACACACACACACACACACACACACACACACACACACACACACACACACACACACACACACACACACACACACACACACACACACACACACACACACACACACACACACACACACACACACACACACACACACACACACACACACACACACACACACACACACACACACACACACACACACACACACACACACACACACACACACACACACACACACACACACACACACACACACACACACACACACAAAAAGACAGAATATCATTAATTAAAAACTTCTGTCTGTGACTTGCGATTGCTATAATTCAAGTTGAACAACAATCGTACAAGAACGGCCACACACACATTTTTGCTGCAGGAAGAGCTTTTGAAAACGTACTTTGAATCATGTTCTGCCTTTCAAAACTGAAGCAACTGCCTACGGGCATGGTGTGTGACGGGGGCGTTTACACTGATGCTGCATGCTGTGCCTCTGAACTTTTTGCTTCAAGAAAGAGCATACTCATTACCTATAAAATTACATAATTTCTTGCAGGCTACACGTATGTAGGTGCGCTTGATATCACGTGATCAGATACTAATGTTAAGGAACTAAGCACAACTATCAATAATTAGGTCCTCGCCCTCATGCCGCGTTACGTACGTCTCGCGTGTCCTTGGACCCATAACACATACAATTGCCCGACCTTATCGGTGTTTTCAGCATCGTCAGTTCAGGCAACGATTCCCCTACTTGTGTCAGGGACGTAGCCAGAAATTTTTTCCGTGGGGGCGGGTTCACCGACCGGACCGGGGGTGGGGGGCAAACATCAGCTTTCCTCTACGTGACGTGATCGATAATAACTATCGGTAGTTTGAGCAGACTATACCGACGATTTTATAGTCGATTCATGGGAGCCGCCATCTTGGGCTGTTACACAAACAATTTCTTAGTTTTGTGGGAAGTTCATGGTCATGAAACGCTGAACGGATATATAGAGCTGTTTTCATGCTTGCGAATCAACTGTAGTACCGTACACTTCGTTGTTAAAGACAGAAAACAGAAGCGCTATCAGCCCCATATGGTGACACCTAACCGCTTCCGTGAAATGCTGTATACAATTATATCACAGACATGACACCCCCCCCCCCCCCCCCCCCCGCGTGCGCGTGTGCTTGTGAAGAAATTAAGTAAAAAGTTAAGTAAGCGCAGTAAAATACAGTAAGTACGACAGGTACAGTGGGCGTTTGGAGCAACGGCCACTCATCGCGCCACTGAATGGACCAGTCTTCGAAAACGCAGCGTCACGAGGCTGCGCAAACGTTCGTGGAGTTTTTCAATCCAATTGTTTCAGCCCTTGAAACTCTTCAGGATGGAGCTCCCGGAGACGCATCCGCAAAAGCACACCAATTACTCACCTGTGTATTGACTTCCACTTTCATTGTCAGTGTACACATCGCCGCCAAAGTACTCTCGTTAACGCTTCCGCTTTCGGGATTGCTTCAGTCTAGCTGACTGGACCTGGCCGCCGCCTTGATGTATGCCGACGACGTTGAGTTTGCGGTGCTCTTGATGCGGGAGTCTGGCTTTAATGATATATTCGACGCCTCTGTAACGGCTGCCGAGGCCGCACATGTTGAAATGAGAATGCCGCGGGTCACAGGTAGGCAGCTTCATCGCCATAACGTGCCAGTGGCTAGCGTTCAAGAGCACTTTAGGCTTTCGGTGTTTCTGCCTTTTCTGGACTACCTAATAACTGGTTGAATGAGCGAATTAAAAGGCATCGGCACACCTTGAAGATACTTTCTTCCCTTCTGCCACAGAATATACCCGAAGCTGCCACTCTTCGCATTGTCGAAGAGTCTGCAGCTTTGTACTCAAACGTAATCTCAGCTTCGGAACTGCAAGGGGAGTTGGCAGTATGGGCTGCGAAATGGAAGAGCGAGAAGCGAGAAACGCCCAACCTGTCTGCAATGCAAGCCGTTGCCAATTGCTCAGAGGTATTCTTTCCAAAGGTGCACCGTCTTTTATAGACTCTGGCAACTCTGCCCGTAAGCACAGCTGAAGGGGAGCGCTCTTTTTCATCGCTGAGCCGCCTAAAGAGGTACCTGAGAGCTTCAACAAGAAATGAAAGATTGGTTGCCATCGCTCTTCTAAACATCCACCGTGAAATTCAAGTACGCCCGGAAGACGTTCTCTCTGTTCTCTACCGGGAACGTAGACGGCTTCAGCTGAATGTGTAGCATGAACCACAGGCGCCTGCTGAAAATCAAGCAAGAAAGTTAAGAGAAATTATTCCGGGATAGAGATTTTTCGAAGAGTCGCAAAAACACAGTTCTTAATTGTTAATTGTTGGGGTTTAACTTCCCAAAAGCATGATATGATTACGAAAAACGCAGTAGTGGAGGGCTCTGGAAATTTCGACCACCTGGGGTATTTAACGTGCACCTAAATCTAAGTAAACGGGCCTTGAGCATTTTCGCCCTCATCTAAATTGCGGCCGCCGCATTTGTTGCGCATTTGGCGCTTCAGAATGCGGCGGCCGCAATACGGCAGCCGTATTCTCGCCCAAAACATCACAGAGTGCCAAAGCCTTGACAAACACCGCGACACGTTTTTCAGTATGCAGTCATGATTCACTGTAAATTACCAACCCAAATGGAAGTGCCCAGGAATGAAATTGTGATAGTAGCACCGGTTTCTTGAACCTTGTCAGCGCGAAGCGACGAGAAAAAAAGTGTGGGTAAGTAGGGGGGTGGGGGGGGGGGGGTTGAACCCCCTGGCTACGCCCCCGCATCCAGTCGATTGTGGGCGCCTTGAGACTCCGATTGGGAATTCATAGCAGATAGCTAAACAACTCTATCTGCGACTTTGTTCAATCTTGATTCAATTAATGTGAACGCATTCTGATGTTCCAACAGAATTGAGAGCAATTTACTTTACTTAAGCAACCACTTTAGTGATTTCAAGATGGAACACGCCGCCTCTGATATTCGGTGGCCCGAGATTGGAGTAATTCTCCCCGGGCAACAACGTTAGCTTCATCAGTAGTACACCTGGGCATATGCAATTGTATGGGAACAGCGTAGGCTCGGCAGCACGCGAGGGCGCGGTAACGTCTACATTGTGGAAAGACAGCGGTAGCCATTTTACTGCATCAAAAGCACGTAGATTAACTCGACCGACTCTAGCCGTGCCACCGGGCCAACTATTGGATGGCACGGCTCAGCTTGGCTTCAAATTTGCGAAACCAGTTTCTTATATAGCAGAGGAACTTGTCACTACCTTTGTGAGGGAAAGCCAAGGTGGCAGCAGTTACGGCGGGCGTTTGTGCTTAGGCAGCTCGCGAGCCAAAATACGGGTTTTTCCCATTTGCGAGGACAGTATCTCAGCCTCGCTCATATCCGACGGCCGGTGTAGGCGGCGTTTTGTTTTCGCTCCATGTCCAGCTAGAGACATGGAGCGAAAACTAAAGCAAATACCTAATATATGAAGGTTAGCACGCGAAGTAATGTATTTTCTTTCGTTTTTACCATACATTCTAAGCCTAAAGAGACAGTCGGTTATTTCAGACATCTTCGACTACATTTACCTACAGATGGACTTTTCATGGAACACACGTATGGACAGTTACTTTACTAATGCCTGTCGAGCCATTGAATTCATTCACTTCTATTAGGCGCAGAAAAATGGAACATGTTTCATATATGTGGAGCTCGCATCAATTGTATCTTATCACTAAATTATGAACATTGCAAAATAAAGCAGCTCGATTTATTCTTATCTCTTTGGGTATTTATTTATAATTACCTGTGTAAGGGGGGCAGCGCAGTAGATACGTACATGAAGGTCAAAATACATTAACACCTTAACAAAATAAAACAACGATTTACACTATATAAGCAAGAGAGTAACAATAGTAGCTAGAATTAAAATAAACGAAACAACGAACGAGAATTCGACTCGTACATCTCAAAGGAAAGAGTGTTACGCAGATAGAGTTTCATACAATTATACTTAGAGGGATTTGTCTTAGTGGGCACGTCGGCTGGCCATCTGTCAACATCATGACAAACCCCCTTGCGTTTTTCGTGCAGAGCCTACTACTGGGAACGACAGTACCAGCCGAAGCACCTGACAGATTGTCGCACATAGTCACGCCAAAGCCTTCCCCCGGAGCCTGCGTTATGGAGCTGCACTTCGGAGCGTGCGCGTTGGTGTCGTCGGACTACGTCACTGCCAGGATCACTGAATGGACGCCACCGCCCACCTCAACCTCTGCCTACATAAGAAGACCAGCGAGCCATCAACACTTCAGTGGGCATGTCGGCTGGCCATCTGTCAACATCATGACAAACCCCCTTGCGTTTTAGGAGCGAAGCTCCTTATAGCGGCACCCGTTCCGTCCCCGTCGTAGTAGTAGTAGTGTGTAACCAGTCTGAGAAAAATGAGAAAAAAAAATTCCGAAGTTGTGTCCGTAGCGCGGAATCGAACCAGAGACCCCTCGCCTCCGAGCGCGCGGTGTTAGCCTACTACGCCACGAAGCGCACATAGACACACGCACCACGATGGCAATAAATACCCAACATTAACGAAAGGCCGCGTTTCTAGCGCGTTTCTAACGCGTTTGTGCTAGCGCGTTACGGCCCGTGTAAGAAGCTGGTGTAAGACGCTGTGGCCTCTCCGCCTTACCTTCAACGCGTTTCGAACGCGCTGCCCAAGGCGGTGGCAAGTCAAGTTCAAGTCGAGGAGCGTGTATGAATACGGGGGGTATACTCTCTCAGCAGTCATGTGATGGCGTC
The DNA here is from genome assembly GCF_013339745.2 of Dermacentor silvarum. Taxonomy (NCBI): domain Eukaryota; kingdom Metazoa; phylum Arthropoda; class Arachnida; order Ixodida; family Ixodidae; genus Dermacentor; species Dermacentor silvarum. The sequence continues at coordinate 15,362,868 of NC_051156.1, read as the reverse complement.
GGCAAACGCGGTGCACGTTCCGGCATGTGTAAATGGCTGCGTAAGACGCTGTGGCCGCTCCCCCTTACTAGAGAGTACTGCACGTTTCTAACGCGTTTGTGCTAGCGTCCCCTTAAGCGGGAGATCCGATGATTCCCTCCGGAGCTTCGCCCACTCATCATCATTCACCCCATGGATATGCTGTGATTTTTTCGTGCAGATCCTACTACTGGGAACGACAGTACCAGCCGATGCACCTGACAGATTGTCGCACATAGCCACGCCAAAGCCTTCCCCCGGAGCCTGCGTAATGGAGCTGCACTTCGGAGCGTGCGCGTTGGTGTCGTCGGACTACGTCACTGCCAGGATCACTGAATGGACGCCACCGCCCTCCTCGACCTCTGCCTACATAAGAAGACCAGCGAGCCATCAACACTTCAGTGGGCATGTCGGCTGGCCATCTGTCAACATCATGACAAACCCCCTTGCGTTTTTCGTGCAGATCCTACTACTGGGAACGACGGTACCAGCCGAAGCACCTGACAGATTGTCGCACATAGTCACGCCAAAGCCTTCCCCCGGAGCCTGCGTAATGGAGCTGCACTTCGGAGCGTGCGCGTTGGTGTCGTCGGACTACGTCACTACCATGATCACTGAATGGACGCCACCACCCTCCTCGACCTCTACCTGCATAAGAAGACCAGCGAGCCATCAACACTTCAGTGGGCATGTCAGCTGGCCATCTGTCAACATCATGACAAACCCCCTTGCGTTTTTCGTGCAGATCCTACTACTGGGAACGACAGTACCAGCCGAAGCACCTGACAGATTGTCGCACATAGTCACGCCAAAGCCTTCCGCCGGAGCCTGCGTAATGGAGCTGCACTTCGGAGCGTGCGCGTTGGTGTCGTCGGACTACGTCACTGCCAGGATCACTGAATGGATGCCACCGCCCACCTCAACCTCTGCCTACATAAGAAGACCAGCGAGCCATCAACACTTCAGTGGGCATGTCGGCTGGCCATCTGTCAACATCATGACAAACCCCCTTGCGTTTTAGGAGCGAAGCTCCTTATAGCGGCACACGTTCCGTCCCCGTCGTAGTAGTAGTAGTGTGCAACCAGTCTGAGAAAAATGAGAAAAAAAATTCCGAAGTTGTGTCCGTAGCGCGGAATCGAACCAGAGACCCCTCGCCTCCGAGCGCGCGGTGTTAGCCTACTACGCCACGAAGCGCACATAGACACACGCACCACGATGGCAATAAATACCCAACATTAACGAAAGGCCGCGTTTCTAGCGCGTTTCTAACGCGTTTGTGCTAGCGCGTTAGGGCCCGTGTAAGAAGCTGGTGTAAGACGCTGTGGCCTCTCCGCCTTACCTTCAACGCGTTTCGAACGAGCTGCCGAAGGCGGTGGCAAGTCAAGTTCAAGTCGAGGAGCGTGTATGAATGCGGGGGGTATACTCTCTCAGCAGTCATGTGATGGCGTCGGCAAACGCGGTGCACGTTCCGGCATGTGTAAATGGCTGCGTAAGACGCTGTGGCCGCTCCCCCTTACTAGAGAGTACTGCACGTTTCTAACGCGTTTGTGCTAGCGTCCCCTTAAGCGGGAGATCCGATGATTCCCTCCGGAGCTTCGCCCACTCATCATCATTCACCCCATGGATATGCTGTGATTTTTTCGTGCAGATCCTACTACTGGGAACGACAGCACCAGCCGATGGACCTGACAGATTGTCGCACATAGTCACGCCAAAGCCTTCCGCCGGAGCCTGCGTAATGGAGCTGCACTTCGGAGCGTGCGCGTTGGTGTCGTCGGACTACGTCACTACCATGATCACTGAATGGACGCCACCACCCTCCTCGACCTCTACCTGCATAAGAAGACCAGCGAGCCATCAACACTTCAGTGTGCATGTCGGCTGGCCATCTGTCAACATCATGACAAACCCCCTTGCGTTTTTCGTGCAGATCCTACTACTGGGAACGACAGTACCAGCCGAAGCACCTGACAGATTGTCGCACATAGCCACGCCAAAGCCTTCCCCCGGAGCCTGCGTAATGGAGCTGCACTTCGGAGCGTGCGCGTTGGTGTCGTCGGACTACGTCACTGCCAGGATCGCTGAATGGACGCCACCGCCCTCCTCGATCTCTGCCTACATAAGAAGACCAGCGAGCCATCAACACTTCGGTGGGCATGTCGGCTGGCCATCTGTCAACATCATGACAAACCCCCTTGCGTTTTTCGTGCAGATCCTACTACTGGGAACGACAGTACCAGCCGAAGCACCTGACAGATTGTCGCACATAGCCACGCCAAAGCCTTCCCCCGGAGCCTGCGTAATGGAGCTGCACTTCGGAGCGTGCGCGTTGGTGTCGTCGGACTGCGTCACTGCCAGGATCACTGAATGGACGCCACCGCCCTCCTCGACCTCTGCCTACATAAGAAGACCAGCGAGCCATCAACACTTCAGTGGGCATGTCGGCTGGCCATCTGTCAACATCATGACAAACCCCCTTGCGTTTTTCGTGCAGATCCTACTACTGGGAACGACGGTACCAGCCGAAGCACCTGACAGATTGTCGCACATAGTCACGCCAAAGCCTTCCGCCGGAGCCTGCGTAATGGAGCTGCACTTCGGAGCGTGCGCGTTGGTGTCGTCGGACTACGTCACTGCCAGGATCACTGAATGGACGCCACCGCCCTCCTCGACCTCTGCCTACATAAGAAGACCAGCGAGCCATCAACACTTCAGTGGGCATGTCGGCTGGCCATCTGTCAACATCATGACAAACCCCCTTGCGTTTTTCGTGCAGATCCTACTACTGGGAACGACAGTACCAGCCGAAGCACCTGACAGATTGTCGCACATAGCCACGCCAAAGCCTTCCCCCGGAGCCTGCGTAATGGAGCTGCACTTCGGAGCGTGCGCGTTGGTGTCGTCGGACTACGTCACTACCAGGATCACTGAATGGACGCCACCACCCTCCTCGACCTCTGCCTGCATAAGAAGACCAGCGAGCCATCAACACTTCAGTGGGCATGTCGGCTGGCCATCTGTCAACATCATGACAAACCCCCTTGCGTTTTTTGTGCAGATCCTACTACTGGGAACGACAGTACCAGCCGAAGCAACTGACAGATTGTCGCACATCGTATGTGTCAGCCTATTTGCATGTGCTATTGCACGTATTGGTCAAGTTAAACGGCGCTTCTATGGCCCGGCAGCGATGGTCACTTCGGACGTTGACGCTAAGGCGTCACCTATAGATGACTTCTCAGTTTTTCACTGGCCTATCAGGAGCACCCTCCATAACCAAAGCAACATTGAAGCGCTGCGTTTCATAGAGGACCCACACCCGAGCACCGTGGCATTGAGGAACCACGCACAATCATGTGAGCATCGTTGTGCTTAATCATGTGAGCACAATTACATGAGCACATTACAGCACAGGCCTTTTCCCCAGCGCACACATGAGCGAGTTTACAATGTCACTGCAGATGCCTTCACAAGAAAATGAGTGACAATGACGGAAGAAAATTCTGAAAAGACATTCTGTCCTTCATACGCCGTCACGCTGTGATTATAATGAACTTCCAACTAGGCCCGGTCCCATACATTGCTTCTTAATGAAGATTAGGAAAGTGGCAAGACATGCCGAGGACAGATGGGAAGAATCAGGCCAGTTCGTTCTATTGACTGTATTTTTAAGGAGGAAAGTAACGTTAGAGTACTCGATACTTTTTAGTAATGGCTCACTCATTTTCGTGGGGCAGTAATTGAGTAGTGTAATCATTTACATTTTCAGAGAAGTAATCGCAATCGGTAGCTTTTTTTCCGTCACGTTCACAAGTATACAGCAGCTATGGCGTTGCGCGGCTCATATCGAGGACGCAGATCTCGGCAGTGGCGGCCGCATTCCGATGAGAGTGAAAGGCTAGAACACTCAGGTACTTATATTTAAGTGCACGGTAAGGAGCGACAAGAGGCCAAAATTTGCGCTGAGGCACTGCGGCGTGCCTCAACATCTGATCGTGGTTTTGGGACGTAAAATCGCGCAACTCCGTGTGGGATTGGCCAGGGCTCACGAAGCATCGACGGAAGAGCATCCAGAAGGTTTTCGCATCGCTACGGCTGGTAAATGTGTAGCAATGGATAGGGCCCAGCGAGGAACCAGGGCATAGAAAACGCACGTTGGACGCGCTCTCCAAAAAGCATAGCTGCTCATGTACGTTTAACTCCACCCCCTCCCTTAGATCCCCGTCCCATTTCCCTTCCTGTTCATATGGTATTTACCAAGAGAGGAGGTCGTATCGTGCATAGGAAGGAAAACATTTTTACCACCCCAAACCCACAACTTTTAGGGATGCCAGTGCTTCTATGTCACTGAGGCAATGCTAATCGATGGTGATCCCCATGATTGCTATTGCCAAAGCAATACGTCAGCGGAAATGTGCGGCAGCCAGTGCCTCGAAACGCTACAAGCTAAGAACTGCGTCCTCGATATGACCCGCGCAACGCCATAGCTACTGTATACTTGTGATGATCCTAGAAGAATTCTTACTAGTGATACTGTGTGCTCAAACACCGGAAAAGTGCACAATACAGTACACTGTACACTATAAATGCAACAAGTCACCATGATAATTACCACAAGCTATAATAGGATCACATATCCGAAGCGCACTTCTCAGTCTTGTACTCTACGTCAGGTTAGACCAGCTTGTCGAGCCTCAAGGCCTCGAACCTCGAACCTTGTCGAGGCATGGCATGAACTTGAATGCCAAACATCCCACGTATGCGCCAAGGCTACTTGATTAAACATAAGTGGTCTAATTAAGAATAACATATTTTGTGGCCACACAGATAACTTTATCGCACCCGACGGCTCAGAAAACACCAACCTCAGGATGGATTAAACGCACCAAGCATAAAACACCCTTGCAATCCTCGAGCAAACTGCTGTTTACGCGCAGTTATACTTATACCGAAATTTCAAACGGTCAATTACAGTAGCTTCTCCCGCCTTGGCATAATATTTGCTTCACTTGCTTAGACGAATGCCCACAGAAGGATACAAAACGTCGGCACAGCTTGCGGCTCTCTGCAGAGTTAGCCGCAAATCGGGCCACGAAATTTCTCCCACTGACGTTATCTCGGCTGGTTTGATGGAAGACAGGCGCTGTTGGAAGCGGTTCTTCCAGGCCAGCTCACGTTGTTGCGGCTCGGCCAAGGCACACTGTGTTTGCTGGTTGCGACGTGGCATGTTACTCATGAAATCGCCTTTTAGTAACACGATACAGCAATGGGATCGAAGACCTCGTGTCCAGTGGGGTGCCAAACCGATAGAGATAACTTACCCACACCGAATATCGAGTAGATTATGCAGGTATATGTAGAAGCGCGCCAAACAATGACAACATGCACAGCTGTAATGCGTTTAACCATCAGCGCTTAATCCGTGCCATTCATGATTTTACTTCAGAAAGATGATGTCTTGCAAACAAAAGTCCAGTGGTGACAAATTTTACTCCGTATGTTTGTTGCGGGAAGAAGTTTAGGTTTTACGATAGTTCACAGTCAATTGGCCGAGTAAATATTTTGGATCTGAAAGTCCTAATAACCACTGTGCTGCTTGGTATTCATATATCTGCTACCTTTACATGCCTTCAGAATCAGAATATGTTTTATGGTGGTGATTAGAAATATTATAGGATGTTAAATTACAGAAGGAGATTGTTGTGACGTCAGCCCACACGCGGCTGTCACAGATTATCTGGTGGCCATCACTTTCGCCTCCCCGAATGCCCTTTCCTTGCTCTGCGATCTCGGGGCATATAAACAACACCCAATTAAGACAATAAAGCAGGCTTTTTCCTTGTTGGCTCAACGAGTGCCGGCGTCTGGTCATTTCAGTGGCGACGAGGATGGGATAACGGACGAACACCACCAGGAAAACGGAATGGCCAGCTATACAGGCCCACCACCGTTCGACGAGGCCACCGATGAATGGCCAGCGTACCAAGTTCGTCTAGAGGCATTCTTCGAGGGCCATGGCGTTACAGAAGAGAAGAAGAAACGGGCTTTGCTCGTTGCAGCGCTGAGCACCAACACGGTGGGCGTGATTGCCGGACGCTGCGCGCCAGCCAAGGTGAACGAACTTTCATACACCGAGGTCTTGGCCCTTCTGCAACATTATTTTTCGCCGGAGCCTAACGAGATGGCCCAGTCGTACAAGTTCTTCACGCGCAACCAATCGCCAGGTGAGCCGGTCAAAGAATTTCTTCTGGCTATCCGTCAGATTGCTAACACATGCAATTTCGGAGACAGTCTGGACAGAATGCTGCGGGATAGGATTGTATGCGGGTTGAAAAGCTCCAGTGTACGTCGGAAACTGTTAGCGAAAACAGGCCTGACCAGAAGCGAGGCCGAAGAAATTGCGCTGGCAGCTGAGCTGGCAGTTGATAACGAAAAAGGGATAGGCGCGGCCGAATCAGACGAAAACGTGTATGCGGTAACAGAGAAAGGCGCACCGAGGGAGGGACGCCGAATGTCATGCTTTAGATGCGAAGGTCAGGGGCACAGCGCAGAAACATGCCGGTTCCGCTCAGCTATATGCTACAAGTGCCGTCAACGTGGGCACCTGGCGAGGGTGTGCTCCCGTCGCACAGATAAATTACCTACCGCGCCGAGAGTGTCACATCAGGACGTCAGTATGCTAGAGCCGAAGGATGACGACGCTGAGGCTGATGGCCTATTTATGCTGGGGGCTGCGGAAGACTACGTCGGGTCCCTCGGAACAGTCAAGCCGCTGGTTCGTACGTTGGAGTGAGGCGGATTGGCGGTCACCATGCAGCTAGAAACGGGTTCACCCGTTTCACTCATCACATGGCCAACGTATATAAAACATCGGGCGGCCTGGCCTAAACTCCAAGACTCCGCATTGAACTTAACTTGTTTCCTCGGGAAACTTCCGGTGAGCGGACAGTTGCAGCTTAACGTTTCTACAGGAGGGCGTTCCGTGGCAGGCACCTTGACCGTCCTGGGATGCAAAGGGTCCAACCTGTGCGGCCGAGACCTCATCAAAACGTTCGACCTACTTAATGTACCGGTTTGTGGCGTATCAGCCAAGGGTGAGCCCATCACAGATCCAGTAGAAAAGGTCGATGTCCAAGATCTGTTAAGAAAATTTCCGGACGTGTTTAAACCAGGTCTGGGCCTTATCAAGGGTCCTCCTGCCCACCTGCGCCTAAAAGAAACCGCCGTTGCAAGGTTTTGCAAAGCTCGTCAAGTGCCGTACGCGTTACGTTCCCAAGTAGCCGCGGAAATTGATCGGTTTGTTGAAAATGGCATACTCAAACCAGTGCCACACTCCGAATGGGCGGCGCCCGTAGTTCCAGTGGTGAAACGTATCGGCAGCATAAGGCTTTGCGGGGATTTCGACGTCACAGTGAACCAAGCCTGTCTTACAGCGCAGTATCCTCTTCCCCGCGTCGATGATATACTAGCCACGTTAAACGGAGGGGAGGTTTTTACTACGATTGACCTCCGCGACGCATGCAACCAGCTTCCTTTGGATGAAGAATTCCAGCTACTTACAACCGTGAATACGCAAAAGGAGCTCTTCTGTTTCACTCGACTACCATTCGGGGTTTCGTCGGCCCCTGCGTTGTTTCAGAGCCGCATGGAAGCAATACTGCAAGGTTTGCCAGGGGTTCAATAGTCTATCTCGATGATGTCATTCTGGCAGAAAAAAAGAATGACTGCACCACGCCTCGCAAAGTTTTGGAGCGGTTCCAACAGTCGGGAGTGCAGTTGCATCCGGACAAGTCCAAGTTTCGCCAACCGGAAGTTGACTTCCTGGGTCACCGAATAAGCTCATGGGGTGCAGCCGAAGACGGAAAACATTGATACAATCCTCGAAGCCAAGCAGCCGCAAAACGCAGCGGAACTGCGGTCATTCTTGGGACTGGTCACTTATTACCACCAGTTCCTTAAGAAAGCGTCCTCGGTGATGGCACCCCTGTACGAGCTTCTGCGCACAAATGTAAAATGGCGATGGGGCTGCCCACAACAGGTAGCTTTTGACGAGGTGAAGACGAGGCTCAAGGAAGCCGAGTGGTTAGCTCATTTTGACGACGACAAGCCTTTAATTCTCGAGTGCGACGCGTCGCCAGTCGGGATCTGCGTGGTGCTATCCCACGATGTGGGTCAAGGTGTGTCACGTCCGGTCGGATTCCGCTCCCGCATACTCACCCAAGCAGAGCGTAACTATTCACAGTTAGAGCGGGAAGCCCTCGCATAGGTATTTGGTGTGCTCAAATTTTGTGCCTATTTGCTCGGCACAGTTTTCACCTTGATAACCGACCACAAACCGCTCGTGGGCCTCTTCCATCCAGACAAGCCTGTGCCTGCCATGGCTGCGGGCCGGATCCAGCGCTGGGCCTTTATCTTGAGCGCCTAAAGCTACAATATCCAAGCACAAGGAGCCGCTGACGCGCTCAGCAGGATTCCAGTATCCTCATCGACACTTCCCGAGGAATCCGAAGATTGCGATGGTTGTGAGTACGTTCTTCTCACAGACAGCCTCAACGATGGGGTGATTTCGGCCAAACAGCTAGCGGCCTTGACTTCAAAGGATAGAGAGTTAACCAAGGTACGGGAGTGGGTACAGGAAGGTTGGCCACGACGCCTGGCTCGACAGGCCGAGCTTTTAAAGGTATTCTTCAACAGAAAGGACGAGTTGACTGTCAGTCAGGGACTCGTGTACTGGGGCCATCGTGTGGTGGTGCCCATTGAGGAATGAATGAACTTTTATTTCCCTTTTTAAGAAAGGGGAGGGGCCGGGGGGGGAGAGAGGGAGGCCTGTGTGCTCCAGTCTTAGCACCTTGTGCTGCCAGACGTCCGCCTACCAGTCGTGGTAGGCCTCCGCTACCTCCTCAGCCCACGTCAGGACTCGGTCCTGCAGGGTGGGATCGGAGCTGCGCAGGGCAGTCTCCCACAGCTCCTCGCTACTAATTAATGGTTTGAGGTTGCGGGGGGATATTTGATGGGGCATTTCCACATTATATGGGAGAGATCTGCTGTTTGGACAGGGCAGAAGCGACACTTGGGTGTCGGGTATGTGTCGGGAAAGAATAAGTGCAAAGTGCGTGGGGTAAGAAAAGTGCGAGTTTGTAGTTGGCGCCACAATATTATTGCGATAGCAATTATATGGACACTCCAAAGCAGATTTCTGCCGTCGGCGTCGCCGTCGCCGTCGCCGTGAGGTTCCGTATGACGTCAATGGAGATGAAATCGTCGCCGCGCGCCGCCGAACGCTGTATGTGCGAGTGAAAGGGCGCGAGCGACGCGCGCTTTCACGGGGAGTGAACGCACGGCGGAGAACAAACGCGCATTCTGTGCCGGGCTCCCTTAAGAGCTGCAGAAGTAGGTGTCTCTTTCCTCCTTTACAATGACCATATATGTAGAGAAAACGCGCCTTCTTCTGACGCACGAAAGGCCGTGGGGGGGAGGGGGAGGGAAGGGAGGTGACGTTTAGCTGCGGCACCAAGTGCCTATTTATATCAGAGGCTCCGGCAACAGTCACCAACGCCGCACGCATTTTGTGCGAACGCGGGCAAAACGCCGACGGCGTCGACAACAGTTCTCCGTGTTGCCGGTGCTGCTGCATGCCCAAGTTTATACAGCTGATAAAGCTACTATCATTACTCCGTATAGCTCTCTACAAATTTGCTATCGCAATTGATGCTTCGCCTTTCAGGTGAAACTGCGACAGCTTTTTTCTCTCTGGCGCGTGCTCGACACAGAGAGAGGTGGATACGTTAGGCGTTGGTGTTTGTAATGTGTGCAAATTTCATGGAATGTGATGAGTGCGTCTTTATTGGTCTGTTGTTGGGAGTCATTGGCTTCTGGGGTCAGGCCCACATTTCCGTCCACTCATCGAGGAAAGATCTGCGATGCTACATCTGTTGCACGACACACACCAAGGAATCGGTGCGATGAAAGCACTGGCACGCTTACTGTTTTGGTACGGAGGTCAAAAACTGCAATGAGACCTCCTTTCCAAACTAAACATAATAAAGCACAGGTTACAGCATTTGTATCAAATCGTGAACAAGGAACAATTACAGGTGTTTAGCATTTAGTAGCTTAATTAAAGTGTAGTGACAAATACGAGCGCCAGGAGAAGACGAAGAAGAAGACGTGTGTTGTTGTTGGAGCTCGGACTCGCTCCGCTTGACCGTTGCTTTATTCTGTGCGTTCATAAAAACACCAAGCGCCTCTAACCTTGAACGAGTACTATCAATTGGTGGAGCGTGCTGGTTCCCTTTTAGATGCGAGAGCATCCTATGCTCGGGGCAGTGTCCGTTCTTCGGCGTCCGCACCCATACTGCGCATGCGCAACTCTCCCTCGTTCTCCTCTCCTACGCAGGTGTGCGCTCCCCTCCTCCCCTCTCCCCCTCTCCGCCACAGGCGCGGCGCAGCGTATCATTGCACATAACTCTCTCTCTCCCTCTCTCTCTCTAAGGGTAAGGGTGATCGGCGCAGTATATGCCAGTAGTACCGTTATATTAAGGACTGACGAAAATGCTTCGCCGCGAAATAATCTTACATTAGCTACAAATCGTCATGTAAACCACCTATTTTACTTTTGCACGGGAAGCACACATCGTGTGTGTCTCTTGTTTCTTTCTTTTTTCTCAGTTTCTTTTTTCGCGACTGGTTATTTGGGACTAAAGAACGCAGTACTTCTTCTGGGGAGAGCGGCTGCTGTGTACCTGGCAAGCGAAGCATTGTGATTTTCTCTGATTTCTCAGCAGATATCTTGCGGATCTCAGGTTGTTACGTTATATAGCTGATTTTTTAGCCAAATATATTTGTAGCGTGGTGCTCGTAAGCCGATGGTCATTCGTGCTCATTCCCGATCGTAGTGGGTACTGTGACGGTCTTTAAATGCCTGTGCACGGTATGCCCAGGTGTAGTAGAGTTAAGGGGCATCATGGGACCAAAATGTTTCGGCGCTTTCTGGCATGGTGTCTGTTGTAGCCTGTGCATTTCTTCGAAACGTGTGAAGCGAAATAATACAGCATTACTTCCGCGCAAATTTATTTTTAAGCACTGTAATGGGTTCTCTCTGTATTTACAAGGCAACTTTTCATATTAATAATCACTTTTGTTGTTTTACTTGTACTTAGAAACACTTTGAAGAGGACCAGTACGAGGGAAATCGACAGGATGGGCGCCGTCTGTTAAAGTCAACAGCCCTACATCATCATGGACTATATTTTCGAAGTGAAAAACATTGATAATCTGTATTTGACTGTCTTAGTTTTATTTACGGTGTTTGTACGCGATATGTATGCAGTGTTGTTTATTTTTTCAATGTAGTTATCAGTGTTGTAATGGCTATTTATAAAAAGTTCTGTACTCGCCATCGATGTGTTTGGCTGATGCGACGTATTCGATGGTAACTGATGTATTCTGGCTGGATATCTTGATTAATATTACCCGCGGTTGCGTTTTCTTGTTTGTATTCTTGTATTCGATTTATATTGTGTGTAATAAGGTTGATGTACTGACTTGAAATCCCCCCCCCCCCTGTAATGAATAAATTAAAAAAAAACTCTCCCTATCCCGAATTGTGTGTGTCAAGCCTACCTTGCGATTTTTTTTATCTCGTCTTTCAACATAACCTTCAGGCGCCACACAGTACATATAATTTTTCATGTACGTATCTCTTTCATGATTGACTGTACTAGACATGACTAAGTAAATGTATTTTGTGCGTCGTTTGGTTTCTTGTGTGTACTACGCAAGATTGACACAGACAAGTTACGTTACATGTTTCTCCACAGCACTAACTCAACCTTATTTTCACATCTCAGTTATTTTTACACCAGCTTAATCCTGTCAGCACACAGTTTTGTGGGCAAAAAAAGCAAAATTGCGCGTAGATATCGTCAAATAATTGCAACGAACGCGAAGAGCACGTGCAACGCAAGGGAAACTAACCGCCGTGCGCGAGTGGCTGGTTACGGTAAAGGAGTCGTGACGTGTAAGCCAAAATACAACAGCGAAAAAGAAAAACTTCCACACACAGGGAGTCGGAAACCTTACATACCAAGCATCGAAGCGCAAAAAAAATAGTGCGTATTTCAAACATACACATGGCATATTAAATATGATTGAATTAGGCAACTTGGGGCATGTTCCCGGCGCCATACATTTACGTCTTCGACCTTCGCTGAGTTAACGGCTATTGGTTATAAAGATGTGCAGATGCGATACCGATAAAAAAAAATGTCACAGTTTCGCCCTGAGGGCGAAGCAATGAATGCGATAGCAACACAGCAATGTCATACGAAGTAAGGTGAGCGGCTTTGGTAGCAATATGAATTGTAGTAAACGTGAGCTGATTAAGTAAGCAGGTGTGCTGCGGCGTAAGTAGACCGACATGAAGAGAGACTCGATGACCACGAGAAGGCGCGTGTGAAACGGTGGTGTTGATGAGAAGCGCTTGCCGTGGGCAGCGCGTGCGAAGGGACACACCTGTAGCGCTGCACTGCCGACCCGGGCAGCATTGCATGTGTAGCGTGCGTTGGAAAATGTGGCCCGACTATTACTAACTGAATGAACAAGCGTGGTGTGAGCGCGCACAAACAAACAGGAATAGATCACACTGAATGACTGCAGACAACGAATGTCAAAACGCTGGCAGCAAGCGCAGACGCCGCAGCAACGGGCGAAGGTACGCGCGGCCTATCGCTTCAACGGAAACTGAGCGGCGAATGCACGGCGCATAAAGGTCAGAGCCGTGTGGAGAGATAAGCGACGGTGCGAGCGAGCGACGAGCGCGGTTCTTTGCAGAGTAGAAGTGCGCCCCCCCCCCCCCCCCCCCGCTCCCTCCGGCGCTGGCTTCCCGCTTCCTTGATTGTGCGTGGGAGATTGAGTGCGTTCGCTCTCCGTGATAGCGCGCGTCCCCGCACGCTTCCGCTCGGGCATACGGCGCGCGGCGAAGATTTTATCTATAGAGAACCTCACGGCGACGGCGACGCCGACGGCAGAAATCCGGTTGAAGTGTCCATATAATTGCTATCGCAATAAAAATCCTCATCAAGGCAAAGCACTTGGAAGCGCGCCGCGAGTAACATTATTTAGTAACATTAGTTTGAGCTAGTGTGATTTAATATGGCGGCGCCAGCGGGGTTGTCTCCACCCTGAACGGCGGCGCTGGCATCGAGGCACCATAGGCGCAGTATAAAGCGCGAGTTCGCGGTGCTTCCGTCAATCTCTCTTTGTGCAACGATGTGCGAAACGCCATGAGCAACGTCAACGTCGGCGCTCGTTGCAGCGGCAGCGCCACCGCCGCGGAGCAAAGGAAGGCTCGGGAAGCCGAACGTAAACGTCAGCGTCAGCAAGCTGACCCCGAACTTCGGGATGGTCTTCAAGATACCGCGCGCACCGACGCTAGGAATCACGTACGATTTCTAAATAAAGACGCAACAACCCCGTACAAACGTCTCCTCTCTTCTCAATACATTCTCTCACTCTAACTTTCATTGGGTTGTGTTGCCAAGTGAATCGAAACGGAAACTCGATGCGCACCCCCTGCGATGCTTTCGTATCCCACCATAGTTGCCCGTAGGGTGACATAATGCGATTTTTATCCTGGAACTCCATACCCGGACTCTACCCCCAGCCTCGGCAATGCCTGACGACGTGCCACAGCAAGGTGCTCCCGCACCACCGGTGGTCGCCTGCTCCGGCGTACCACGACAGTGAGACCCTGTCATTTTCACACCGACGAGCACGACGTCGAGGACTGGCTCACTTCATATGAGCAGTTAAGCGCCCACAATAAGTGGAATGACGGCACCAAACTCAGCAACGTCAACTTTTACCAGGCGGGTGTAGCACAGCTGTGGTTCCACAACTATGAAGCTGATATTGCCAACTGGTCCTCCTTTAAAACGAGCTTCGCGGAATTCTTCGGCCGACAGACTGTTCGCAAGCTCCGCGCAGAACAGCACTTACACGGTCGCGCCCAGCAATCCGGCGAGAACTTCACGTCCTACATCGAGGATATTGTAGACCTCTGCCGTCGCATCAACCCTGCTATGTCCGAAGCTGTTAAAATTAGATACATCATGAAGGGGATCGAGGACGACGCCTTCCAAATGCACATTGCCTAAAATCCCTTAACTGTCACACATGTGGTCCAGTACTGTCAGAGCTACGACGAGTTGCGGAAACAGCGCATTACTACACGCCTCCTGAGCTCTGACACAGCCGACATGTCAGCGTTAACTGTAGGCTCCGTTTCTACTGACACCACAATGCTCATGCGGCAGATACATCAGTTTGTCCGAGAAGAAGTGGCGAGACAATTGTCCCTTGTTTCCTGCGTCCCGGGCTCCGCGCAGGGGCTTGCTCCGACACTACGACAGGCCATAGAGGAGCAAATTTCTGAGGCATTACCAACCACCTACCAACATCCACCTGTTTTCGCTCCTCTGGCCTATGTTCAAGTGGCACGCCGACAGTCACCAGCAATTCCACTCAGTACGGATCCTGTTCGACCAGGAAATACCTTCTACGCTGCGCGTGCGCCTGTCCACCCGAACTCGCCTGCTTTTCACCGTCCCGCACCGCCGTCCACTAATCCTTGGCGCACCCTGGACAACAGGCCTATTTGCTACTGCTGTTGTCTACCAGGCCATGTCGCACGTTTCTGTCGTCGTCGTGACTTCCGCACTACTGCGGGCGAAGTAAATCAAGGCTACTTTCCTTCTGAGCCTCTGCACCCGATCTCCTCCCACTTAACGATGGACAGCTGCTCACCGAATCGACGTGGCTACGGCACATGTCGGTCGGCGTCATTGCGTCGCAGTTCACTTTTGCCTATGGTTCGTCACTCCCACCCGTCCAAGTGGAAAAATAGCCATCGCAGTTCCCGAGGCAAGAACTGCTCTCGTGTCGACAACTTCAAGGCCTCGATTTCTACCGGCGAACGAAATAACCGTGAATATCGAAGGCGTTTCTATGCAAGTACACGTCGATACTGGAGCCGCTGTGTCTGTTCTTAGTGGAGAACTCTGCAGAAAGTTAAAAAAAAGATAATGATTCCGCTTTCCGACGTCTCCCTGCGTACCGCAACCGCGCATCACATTCAACCTTCAGTGGCATGCACAGCTCGTCTTGTCATACAGGACATTTTGTACGCAGTCGAATTTGTCGTTTTTTCGTCATGTTCTCACGACGTTATTTTGGGTTGGGACTTTCTCGCTACTAACCATGCCGTTGTTGACTGTGCCCGTGATGAACTTGAGTTGTCGCCGACGTGTGACGTCGCATCTGACAAGCTGCCTTCTCGAGTGGTCATCGCCGCGGACACTGGCATACCTCCTTTGTATTCTGTTTATGTGCCACTTTCTTGCAGCTATGCTCCCTCTTCCACTGCCCTGTTCGCACCCTCCGAAGCCTTCACCTCTCGCAAACACTTCCTCCTCCCCTTTGCAGTTCTGACAGTAGAAAACTCTTGCAGCGCCATTTATGTCACGAATCGGTCCTCTTCCCCAGCCACCTTATTCCGTGGTAAATGTATAGGTCGGCTTGACGATATTGATTCCGCCTACTCTACTTAACTTCCGGCCGACACGATAAGTCTTTTCGTCGACAGGATTATTTCATTTCATTTCATTTATTTTTCTCTCAAGGCCGAGGCATTGCAGAAAGGAGTGGGTAGTATAAACACACACACACACACACACACACACACACACACACACACACACACACACACACACACACACACACACACACACACACACACACACACACACACACACACACACACACACACACACACACACACACACACACACACACACACACACACACAAACACACACACACACACACACACACACACACACACACACACACACACACACACACACACACACACACACACACACACACACACACACACACACACACACACACACACACACACACACACACACACGCACACACGCACACACGCACGCACGCACGCACGCACGCACGCACAAAAAACATTTTAGCAGCGTCGTCAGGTTACAAAAAGTGGTTAACAAGGCCTTGTTTGAATTCGTGCATATTTACGAGTGAAACAATGGAAGCGGGAAGGCGGTTCCAGTCGCTGCTTGTTGTGGGAATGAATGAATTGAAGTGCGTGTTCGTGCGGCAACATGGCACGTCCACTTTGAACTGATGATCGTTTCTGGAAGAAATGTACAACGGTGGTGACAAAAGTAGTTCTCTTAAAGTTCTCTTAAAGTAGGTCCATCAGTGTAGACATTTGGGCTTGTTGCTATAACATGTTTGCAGATTATCTTCATGTAGCGCAAAAGCACACGGACGTAGAAGAAGAACGGAGACACACACAGGCGCTAACTTCCAACAACTTAGGTTGTTGGAAGTTAGCGCCTGTGTGTGTCTCCGTTCTTCTTCTACGTCCGTGTGCTTTTGCGCTACATGAAGATAATCTTAAAGTAGGATTACAATGATAGATCTTATGAAATAGACATCGACGCGCGATTTTACGACGAAGTGACAGTTTAGGCAAATCGAAATTGTACTTCATTGAAGTGACACTTGCTGTACGTGAGTAGTTACATAAAATAAAACGTGCTGCCCGTTTGTGAATCGCTTCTGTGCTGAGATTAAGTGAACCGACATGGTGATCCCAAATGGAAGATGCATATTCAAGCTTGGGCCTAACTAATGTTTTAAAAAGCAAAAGTTTTAAGTTGGTGGGAGCTAGACTAAAATTACATATTATATAACCAAGAGTACGGCTAGCATTACTTGTTATATGGTTCAGGTGAGTTTGCCAGGAGAGGTTCTCAGAAGTAGTAATGCCAAGGTATTTGTAAGTGGAAACCTGGGTTAGGGGAACGCTTTAGGAGAATATGTACATGATGTGTCGTGAGAAGTACGTCGAGTAACTCTCATTGCCTTAAATTTATTAGTATTCATTTTCATTAACCAGGTCTCACACCATGCATCTATATTACTGAGGTCCGATTGAAGCGTTAGATGGTCGGCAACAGTTAATATTTCACGATATATAACACAATCATCCGCGAACAGCTTTATAGACGAACAAATCTTGTTAGGCAGGTCATTAATGTATACAAGGAAGAGCAAGGGTCCTAGTACTGACCCCTGTGGTACGCCGGATGTCACAGGACAAAGGGCAGAGTTATGGTCATTAACTCTAACGAATTGCGTGCGTCCTGACAAGAAACACTCTATCCATTTAAGTACTTTAAGGTCTAAATTCAGCGCGCGTAGTTTAAGTAGTAGCAATTTATGACATACCGAATCGAAAGCTTTCGCAAAATCTATGAAGATGCAGTCTATGAAGGAGGAAGGATCCAGAGCGGAGAATAAGTCGTTAGTGAAAAACAACAGTTGTGTCTCGCAGGAATAGTTTTTCCTAAACTCCTGTTGCTGTGCACTGAAGAAAGAGTTTGTTTCCAAGAATTCTACGAGGTGACAATAAATGACATGCTCCATGAGTTTGCAAGGTGTACTTGTCAATGAAATGGGTCTATAATTATCAGGATCACGTTTGCTACCAGTTTTGTGCAGAGGAACCACCTTCCCAATCTTCCAGTCGTTCGGGAGCACACCATGTTCGAGGGGCTGCAAAAAATCATAGATAGTATGATGGATCAGTAAGTTTCAGTATTTTTGAGAAACTTTGGGTTTATACTGTCTGCACCAGGTGAAGACAGCTTTATGTTATGGATTAGGTGGCGTATTCTATCAAAATCTATAATGAGAGGGTCCATAGGAAAGAAATTATGTGTAGTAATTCCAGGAAAGGAAATTGGTTCAGTATCAACAAATGATATCGAGAATACAGCGTTAAGTACAGAGCAACACTCATCCCTGGAGACAGCAACATCGCTGGCAGTGGTTAATTCAACTGTTTGTTTTGCATCACTATTTACCACTTGCCAGAACTTTCGTGGATTTGATATTAACAAAGATGGAAGCGTTGTTTGAAAAAAATGTCACAGTTTCGCCCTAAGGGCGAAGCAATGCATGCGATAGCAACACAGCAATGTCATACGAAGTAAGGTGAGCGGCTTTGGTAGCAATATGAATTGTAGTAAACATGAGCTGATTAAGTAAGCAGGTGTGCTGCGGCGTAAGTAGACCGACATGAAGAGAGACTCGATGACCACGAGAAGGCGCGTGTGAAACGGTGGTGTTGATGAGAAGCGCTTCGCGTGGGCAGCGCGCGTGCGAAGGGACACACCTGTAGCGCTGCACTGCCGATCCGGGCAGCATTACATGTGTAGCGTGCGTTGGAAAATGTGGCCCGACTATTACTAACTGAATGAACAAGCGTGGTGTGAGCGCGCACAAACAAACATGAATAGATCACACTGAATGACTGCAGACAACGACTGTCAAAACGCTGGCAGCAAGCCCCATATGCGGTCTATCGCTTCAACAGAAACTGAGCGGCGAATGCACAGTGCATAAAGGTCAGAGCCGTGTGGAGATAAGAGACGGTGCGGCGAGCGACGAGCGCGGTTGTTGGCAGAGGAGAAGTGCGCCCCCCCCCCCCCCCCCGCTCCCTCCGGCGCTAGCTTCCCGCTTCCTTGCTGGCGCGTGGGAGAGATAAGAGACCGTGCGGTCGAGCGACGAGCGCGGTTGTTGGCACAGTAGAAGTGCCCCCCCCCCCCCCCCCCGCTCCCTCCGGCGCTGGCTTCCCGCTTCGTTGCTTGCGCGTGGGAGATTGAGTGCGTTCGCTCTCCGTGATAGCGCGCGTCCCCGCACGCTTCCACTCGGGCATACGGCGCGCGGTCAAGATTTTATCTATACGGAACCTCACGGCGACGGCGACGACGCGACGCCGACGGCAGAAATCCGGTTGAAGTGTCCATATAATTGCTATCGCAATAAAAATTAAGCTTGGCATGTGACAGAGCATGCATATACTTGCTCTCCGTGGCATGATATGCTGTCCAGCGTGCGGGCGCAGCTGATAACCTGGCTTTTCTGAAGAGACGCTGCTTTTTATTGCGCAAACGTTTCAGTGATGATGTGAACCAAGGTGCGCGATTGTTTTCCTTGATTCTTCGAAGCGGTATGTAGCGGTTAGTAAGCTCGAATACTTTTGATTTGTAAAGAAGCCAGCTCTTGTGTACAGACCTATCTGGAAAGCATGATACGAATTCATGCAGAAAATTTCAAGCTCAGTATTTATCGAACTGTAGTTTCCTTTCGAATAATCTCTGATAGATTTTACAGCTTTGTGCCCACTTGGTGAACTATTCAATAAATCGCACTGTATGGCAGCATGATCGCTTAAACCTGGCAAAAGTGACAGGGATTGCACCATTGACGGGTGAGACGCTAATAAGAAATCTAGGATAGTTGCACTTGAAGACGTCGTACAAGTAGGTTGCTTGACTAGTTGCGTAAGATTGAAATCAGCACAGGTGTTAATAAAGGCTTCACATTCTGAGGAACCGCTATTCACCGCAGGGTTAGGGTCGTTCTATGATATAGAAGGGAAATTGAAGTCTCCTACAAGGAAAGTGGGCGCTTGCTGGTACCTTACTTGTAACTTGTGCAAAACATCGTATAGCTCAAGGGAAAAACCTGGTGGTGTGCTCGGAGGGCGATAGCAGGCACAAAATAAGACGTATTTGTGGTTGAAAAGGATACACGCATAGACCAATTGTAATGGTGATGAAACGGGAACATTGAAGGAAGTGAAGTCATCACTCACTGCAATTAATGCACCGCCGCCTGTGCGTGTACCGCGGTCACATCTGTAAAAATTGTACTTTTTTCGCAGTTTAAAAGTTCTGAGCTATCTATTTTTGCCGAGAGCCATGTTTCCGTTAAAATAACGATATCTGCTGAGCAGGTGTCAACACGCGACGATAGCGCGTCACCTTTATTTATTATGCTACGTACACTGCCTGACAAGATAGAAGTAGTTCGAGAGGAAGCATTCTTTAGCTATTTCTGTGAAGGACCAGCCTGCGGCTCAGAAAGAGCATGGTTGGTCAAAGCCGTGTTGCCTGCCCCACATTCGCAAATTCTGTCTGTAACAGGGCAACAGGTGTAAGTCGTTTTGTTTATAATCAACCTGTTGTGGCACAACGTATATGGCCATCCACTTGCCTTCGCAAAGTCTAGCAGTTTTTTTCTTGTTGTGCGGGTGGCTTTCGAAAAATCCTCTCCAACAGAGACGCCTGTGCCTCGAAGCCTTGATTTCTGGCACAAAATGTTTTCTTTAACTTTACACGAGGAAAACCATGCGATTATGGGCCTACACTTGTTTGGGATAAACAACCCAAGTCTGTGCGCACGAGCGATTACCTCATCGGACACCTGCAGATTGAGCGTCTCAGAAAGCAGCTTGCCAATATTTACTTCCGCACTTGCCCACGTCTATACGGCAGAGTGTTTAATGCCGTAAAATATAAGATTGTCCCTTCGATCGCGGTCTTCGTGATCGTCTAACCGAGCTTGTAGGGATGCATTCTCTTTCCTAACTGCTGTAGTCACCAACTGCACTAAATTTGAGTCAGCATGAATATTTTCGAGACAGTTAACTTTGCCTTCAAGATCAGTTAATCGTGATGTAAGTTCACATACCTTGGAATCGAGTATTCTTTGATTTTCTTTCACTTCATCAATTGATATGATGAGATTATCATGACGACTGTCTAAGTACTTAGAAAGATTTGAGATAGCGGTTAGTATGTGATTGTGCTGTTTGCAACATTATCCTTCGAGGGGACCCGGGTTAAGCTCAACGTCCCCACTGAGCAAGAGCATTGAGCAAGGCTGCAAGGCTGCATTGAGCACTGAGCAAGGCTGCAAACATGAACGCACTCAGTCACAACAGAGGCTAGCCGCAATGGTTTGCATAAACAAGTTCTGCCTTCTCGTGTAGGTTAGTCCACCTGAGTCCCTTTTCTCCAAACGTTCTAATAACATTGCATTGCTGCTATTCCCATGCCCACTGAAATGAGATTGGGCGCGCTGGGTGCTTATGTAAGTGCCCGGGCGATGCTGATTCTGTCGCTGAGGATGCCAGGTAGAAGAAGGGGCCTGTAGTTCCAGTGATCATCACGAAGCCTTGATCGAAGCAGTCATGGTCGATGACAGGACAGGAGCGCATGGGTAAGTTGATATGCCTGGTTGACGGCTGCGCGGTTGGTACCACAACATCCATGGAGCACGTGCCGATGATGGACGCCAACTGCACGAAAAGGCAGAACTTGTTTATGCAAACCATTGCGGCTGCTTTCCCATGCCCACTCCAGTTTCCCATTACACTCCGGTTACCACCGCCGATTTGTCCTCCTTAGAGGCTTTCCTTCCGTCCTTTGATTCCGAACTCCCGCCTGCCCAGCGCACCCAACTCTTGGAGCTGCTCGACCGCTTTCGGATGTAATTCGATAATAAGCAATCTTCCTTGTGCCGCACATCCGCCATCCCTCACCACATTGACACCGGCACCGATGCACCCCTACACCAGCGTCCATACCGAGTTTCTCACGCTGAACGCTGTGTCATTGACCAACAAGTCAACGACAGGCTTCATCGTGGCGTAATACAACCCTCACACAGCCTTTTGGCTTCCCCAGTTGTGCTGGTGAAGAAAAAGGACGGTAGCATCAGCTTTTGCCTTTATTATAGGAGCCTTAACAAGATCACACGAAAATATGTTTATCCGCTGCCCAGAATCGACGACGCTCTCGACTGCTTGCACGAAGCAGAGTTTTTTTCCTCTTTGGACTTACGATCTGGGTACTGGCAGGTCCTCATGAATGACACTGACCGTCCGAAGACTGGGTTTGTAACCCCAGACGGGTTATATGAGTTTAACGTGATGCCATTCGGCCTTTGTAATGCGCCTGCCACTTCGAACTCCTCATGGACAACATTCTTAGAGGCCTCAAATGGCACACGTGTCTTTGCTACCTGGACGACATCGTAGTCTTTTCGAAGGACTTTGACTCCCATATAAACCGCCTCGCAAAGCGTCCTGACTTGTCTTTCAGACGCTGGACTGCAGCTTAACCTGAAGAAGTGCCACTTTGCCGCCCTCCGGCTTACCATCTTAGGCCATGTTGTCAGCAAGGACGGTGTCCTTCCCGACCCTGAAAAGCTTCGTACCGTTGCCGAGTTCCCCAGGCCGTCTACGCTGAAGCAACTCCGTACCTTTATAGGTCTGTGTTCGTACTTCGTACCGATTCGTGCGTAATTTCGTGTTCATAATCGCCCCCTTCACGCAGCTGCTTGCCGACAGCCAAGGCGAGGCTCGGCATAGTATACAGCTTGCGAAGACGCGTTCGCCACTTTACGCAATCTTTTAATACCCCCACCTATTCTACGCCACTTTGACCCAGACGCTCCAACAGAAATCCACACGGACGCTAGTGGAGTCGGCCTCGGCGCTATTCTTGCACAGCGTAAGTCTGGCTTCGAAGAGTACGTCGTCTCTTACGCCAGCCGCACTCTCACCAAAGCGGAAACGAACTATTCGGTCACCGAAAAAGAATGTCTTGCAATCTTTTGGGAAATCACCAAATTTAGGCCTTACGTTCATTTATGAACGTTTATGGCCGTTCATTTGATGTTGTGACTGATTACCACGCCCTGTGCTGGTTGTCGTCATTAAAGAACCCATCTGGTCGCCTAGCTCGTTGGGCGCTTCGCCTACAGGACTATGCCATCTGTGTTGTCTACCGGTCAGGCCGTAAACATCCGGATGCCGACGCTCTTTCGCGCTCAACACTGTCCGATGAGTATTGTGCTGCGTCTGTCTCGAGCTACGATTCTTCTCTTACATTCGCCGATATGCCAACTGAGCAACGCCGGGATAGCCTCTGTTCTAGAGTATTTATCTTAGCTTTCACCCCGCACCACCGACCGCTCGCTTCGGTGCACTGCTCGCCACTTTGCCATCCGCGAAGGGCTCCTGTACCGCCGCAGCTACCTCTCTGATGGCCGTAAATGGTTGCTAATGATTCCTCGCCATCTACGTTCCGACATCTGTGCCTCTTTTCATGCGGATCCGCAATGCGCCCATGCCAGTGTACTAAAGACGTATGCACGCCTCCGGCTTCGATACTACTGTCTCAGAACGTACCGCTTCGTTCGGCAGTACGTCCACTCGTGCTTTAAGTGCCAACGCTGCAAAAGCCCGCCTAACAAGATTACAGGGCCGCTCCAACCATTGCCTTGTCCCTCCCGGCCTTTCGACCGTATCGGCATTGATTTGTACGGCCCTCTACCATACACCCCAGATGGCAACCGCTAGGTCATCGTCGCCGTGGTCGTCGTCGTCACCACCTCACGCGCTACGCCGAAACATCCTTCGCAACCTTGTTCTTCGACACGCGGCGCCTCGCGAGCTACGGAGTGACCGTGGTCGTTCATTTCTCTCCAAAGCTGTAGAAGCCCTGCTCCGCGAATGCAAGCAGAACTACAAGCGCCTGTCATCCGCAAACCAATGGTATGACTGAACGCTTCAATCTCACTCTCTGCGACATGCTCGCCATGTACGTTTCCGCTGACCGCAGTAACCGCGACCGCATTCCTCCCTTTGTTACGTATGCTTACAATAGCACCACTCAGTCTACCACGGGATTATCTCCTTTCTTCCTTCTTTTGGGCACGAACCTTCCTCGTTTTTGACACGATTCTTTTGTATGGCCCCTATGCTTCAGAATCTACGACTCTATCCGAAGCCGCCACTTAAGCCGAAGAATGTCATCGGATACATATTTTTTTTTATTTTCACATACTGCAGCCCCTGGTGGGGCATAGCAGGAGTGGATAATCCAATATAATACAAAAAAGAAATACGACAGGCAACACAGATAGAAAGTTTAAGCGCACTGTTGAGGGAGCACAGACAAGAATTCTTTGAATGGGAGAGAATGGTTGGTTCCTGGTAGCAAATTCTAAGTTTCAATTGTTTGAGGAAAAACTATACTTAAAAGTACTAGTGCGCGCAAAAAAGGGTGTAATGTTATGCATAACAGGGACATCAAATAGCAATATAATTGTATCACAATGAAAACTAAAGAAGGTACGTGCACTGAAAGAATGGTAATGAGTATGAACTAAGCATCATCATTGGAAAGAATATATTATTTTAGTTGTTTCTTAAATACGTGAATTTTAGATGTTTTTATATGAAATGGTAGTGTGCCCCCGTATGCAACGGATGAGAATTGAACGCTCGGCTTACCATAATTAGTATGTACTATATTGGCTAAAATTAAGTTCCTATTGCAAACCTGGCAACATTGGTATTTATTGAAGAAGATGGAGGTATGAAGCTATCGCATCGTGTGTAATTGATTTGTCCGAACAAAAACGGTACCGATGTTACATTTAAAGAGTTTTTGGGATGAAAGAATGTGATTAGCTTGTAAAGATATGCGGCGTTGTGGTTGTACGGGCTAAATGTAATGATACTAATAGCCTCATTCTGTAGAATTTGCAATGAGTTGAAATGGGTTACGTAAGTCTTTCCCTAACAAGTAACGCAGTAGTTAATGTGGGAATGAAAAAGTCACAGTTTAGTCCAAAAGGCGGAACATCGATTGCGAAAACAAATAATAGACGGCTATACAAAGTAAGGATAGTAGTTGTATACTTGGAAGCATTCGCTTACTAACTAAAATAACAAGCATGGTGTCAGCGCGTACAGGCAAACATAAACAGATCACACTCGATGAGCGCAGACACTCCCTGTGAAAACACTGGCGTGAGGAAGCGCGGTAGCAGCAACGAGCTAAGTGACCTTCGTGCTGTCTATCCCTTCAATGCAAACTGAGCAGTGAGAACACAGCACGCTCAAATGTATCAGCCGTCGAAGTGCCTAGACTCTGCCCTCAATGCAGATCGCTTTCAAGATATGGCGCGCACGGCCGCGGCCTCCCGGTGTTTTCGTCCCTCGAGGGTCAGCCGCGATGGTCGGCTGACCCTCGCAAGCTTTCACTCGCCCATACAGCATACGGTGCGCGGCGACGATGTTATCGTGCTTGGACTTTATACGCAACATCACGGCGAAGCCGACGGTGATGCCGACTACGATGCCGACTACGACGCCGACTACGACGCCGACTACGACTACGACGCCGACTACGACGCCGACTACGACACCGACTACGACGCCGACGACGATGACAAAAATGCGCCTGGAGTGTCCATACAATTGGAGTGTCTGGAGGCCTGGAGTGTCCTGAAATGGCCTGGAGTGTCCAATAATAAATAAAAAAAGGCGAAAGCTTGCACTAGGCCGCGCAAAGCTCAAGACACAGCGAAGCTGGCTGATTGATTGCGCCTCTTGGTTTTTTTTTAATCTTTATTTTGGCAGGAAACAATAAAAAAAAACACAAAATTACTATAGAGACACCTTCCTACCAGAGTCAACGAGGCAAAAGGCGCCTTTTTTGGCGCCTGCCGTTGTAGCTAGGTTATCTATCTCTCTTTTCTTTCTCTCGCTTTCTTTCTTTCTGTCTCTCTCTCTCTTTCTCTGTTTCTTCTTCTGTCTATCTCTCCTTCTTTGTCTTTCTTTTTCTCTCTCCTTCTTCTCTCTCTCTCTCGCTCTCATTTTCTCTTTCTCCTAAAGGAAGTTGTGTTGCAATCGTCAGTACAATAGAACCATTAGGTTCCCATAAATGCATATTCTGCAATCGTGGGTGTATAGCGCAGTGGTTATCAATCAATCTTTATTTTATTGCGCATTCTTTCGTTTACAAAAAATGAACGCTGGGACAAGAACTAAAGGCTGCTTGTGTGCAGCTTTACAAGGTTCTTGCCCATATTCATGACAACGGGGGCATAATAAAATAAAGTTTGTACACTTTAGTGTGTGCAATGTACAATCAGTGTTACAAAGCAGTGTGTTTAGTCAGTACAAATGACATATATGAATATACAGTATATATCAGATATACATAATTATTTTCGATTGCTGAAGGGTTAAAATTATCATATTACATTCTATTAACATACGAAAACACAGACAGCAAATAAAGGTGTGTATAATTGTCTTGCAGGTTACATCCTATATGCGAAAATGTTACACACGGTAAAAAAAGGAAAAAAAAATTATTGTAATTCTTGTTGAGGTACAGATGTATAACTGCATAGAAGCACTAGTATTCTTGCATGTTATTAAAAACGTAAAACCACTTAATTAAAGGAGGTAAGTAGTGACTTCTCATAGTCAACGGAACGCTATAAAATAATTACTCAATTTGAACTAGGAAGTCTCGTATTGTTTTCCTAGTAATTTCAGATATATTGACACTGTTTTCATGTAGTTTATTTAATAAGAATGGGACGCAATTGGTTAAACGATTGGATTCATACTTCATACGGGAGAGTGGTAGCAGCCATCTCTTTCTTTCCCTAGAGTTGTAGGATATATCTGTTGGTTCTGTTAGGTTGCACAAACCCAAGAACGCTTCATTGTTATACTTAAAATACCTCTGGTATTTAAGGGCAAGGTTAACTTCATATAAATTTGGTAGACGAATTATAATAAACTTCGAAAATAGTTCAGATGTATGTGCGTCTAATGGCGCGTTTGCGATATGACGAACAGCCTTTTTTTGTAGCAGTAATAATTTACTAACATTTTGCTTTGAAGTGGTACCCCACACAAGGTGGCAATACATTAAATGAGATAAGAATAGTGCAATATAATGCCCGCCTTCTGACCATGGGTACCCGGGTTCGAATCCTGCCTTACCAAGGACGTTCACTTTGCTTTATTTATTCATATCTCTCGGGAGGCGAGCGCAGACGCGCCAGGAAGACGTCACGGCGCATGCGCGGTAACGCGCAGCTGGCGGAGCCGTGTCTGTGTGGCGTCGCCTAGTTGCCATGGCTACAGTGTGGCAGTTTCGTGCCACACGCACAAATTACGCGTGGATTAAACTACGGAAGAAGACGACGTTCAAGCCAATGCTGATGATGATAATTTCGTGACACACTCGCAAATTACGGCTGGCTTAAACAGCCTCGCTGTTAAAAGTATAAGAATATAAATGTGATATGGTTAAATAGGTTTCGTGTTTTTAGAAGCTCCCTAATCCCGGGGGTTATTTTGTGTTTTACTTTACATTTATGTTCAATAACTTTAACATTTCAGTCAATTTCTACACCAAGATAATTACGGTAAAAACATGAAGGGATAAAACTGGCGCGAAGAAAAATAGCAGGAATAGAGTGTAGTGTTCGTTGGTGGAAAGTGAATACAAAAAAAATTTGTTTTCGACGAGTTTATCTGTAGCTGGTTAGTATGGCACCACTCCTGCAGGCTGTTCAAATCGTCAATAATGTTAGCTGTGAGAGTTGTAAGACTATTATCAGAGTTGATGATAGCAGTATCGTCTGCATAATGTATACGTATACACTTCGAAGAAGGCCGTTACGCAGATCATTTACATACATTAAACATAAAATAGGACCAGTATGGAACCCAGGGGCATGCCATTATTACTGAACATGGTTTTAGAATAAACGCCTGAAATATTTATGACTTGCATTCTGTTTGTTAAGTAATTTTGTAGTAACAGTAGTCCTGGGCTGGTAATTCTTAATGACTGAAGCTTATGAAATTAAATATGATGATTTATTTTCTCAAATGCTTTCGTTTAGTCCACAAATACCGAAGCTGAATAATTACCCTCACTGGTAGCGACTTTCAGTTTATCGGTTAGTAGGACGAGATCAAGCTCGGCCGAATAACCAGGGCAATAGCCGTACTGGAATAAATTTAATTAATCAATTAAATTGTGGGGTTTTACGTGCCAAAACCATGATCTGAATATGAGGCAGGTCGTAGTGAGTGACTCCGGAAATTTGGACCAACTGGGGTTCTTTAGCTTACACCTAAATTAACTACACGGGTGTTTTCGCATTTCGCCCCCATCGAAATGCGGCCGCCGTGGCCGGGATTCGATCCCGCGACCTCGTGCTTAGCACCCAACACCATAGCCACTAAGCAACCAGGGTGGGTCGTATTGGAATAGTGAGAGAATCATAAACTTTAAGCTAATTAATGAAGCGTTTCTCAATAAGGAATCTCAATTACATTGCTAAAGAACGGTAGTACACAGATGGGGCGATAATTGGAGAATAAAAAGTTGTCTCATTTATTAAAGAATTGGAGCGATCCTATCTTGTTAAGCTTCCTACGGGAAATTGCCCGATTTAAACTTGATGTTGAATATGTCCGCAAGGACATCAATTATTAAGGATGCAAATAATTTGATCTGAGAAGGGTGTAATTTATCAATGCCGAGGCCATGCAGTTACCTTCATGTAGTTTATAACGTTTAGAACTTCCTGGGATACGGCTGGAAATACAAAGAAAGACAGTGGCAGGAGGTGGGGCACGAGATTGTCATGCGCAGGTGCCTGTAGTTTACTGCTAAAGAAGAAATCAGCGAACGCATCAACTATTTCTTTGGCGGTCTTGAACACCATGCCCTGATGAGCAACTTCTGTTATTGTTTCGTGATTGTTTGTTCTATTTAAGGAGTTCGTTCACAATTCCTCATTTATTTCTTGCCTTTTTACCGAATTCCAAAGTTTTGATCTCGTACAATGATTTTTAAAGTGTTTTTTTTTCAATGTGGCTGAAATTAAGCTGGCTACAAAGCTTGTACCGAAGGGCCAAATTCTCATTAAATGGTTGTCGTTTGGTTTTCTTGCAAGGATTACCAAGGGTTAAAGCTGGGATTTGTCTCTTTCTACGGGAGGCTTCCCTAAAAAGATGCAAGTGTCCAAAGGGGTTGTGATTTTTAAAGGGGGGAACAAACACAAATTGTTGAACTACCGCCCAATTTATATTCTGTCCGTATTTTCCAAAGGCTTGGAGAAGATAATGCATGACTGAATTTCAAACTTCGCTATAAAATTCAATCTAATAAACGCCGCTCAATAGGGCTTTCGCAAGGGGACATCCACTGAAAAACCGCTTTTAGGTCAAAAAGAGATTATTCCAAGAGCCTTTGAAGAAAAGGAACTGATAGCTGGCTTGTACATCGATTTTTCAAAGGCATTCGACCGTGTAAACCACACAACGTTGTTAAATTAACTGGAACTTTACGAAATACCAGGCTTCCCTGGCATTCCGTAAATGCAGAGTGTTGCTATGCAAAGTGTTGCTATAGATTAGAGCACTGCATGGGCTCGGGACTTACCCGAAAGCTCGGGCCGGGTAGGGCAGTTTTTTCACTGGCTCGGGCCGGGCTCGGGCACGGCATGTGCTTTGTGACCCGGGCCCGGGCCGGGCTCGAGTTTTTTGACGCTGGGCCCGGGCCGGGCTCGGACTTTTTGGTGGTGTGCATGTAATGTGCATCAAATTATCCTCGCGCGTCTCGACTCTGAAAAGCATGTTTTTTTTTTTCGGTCTCGGGCCGGGTTCGGGCCTAAGGTAAAGGGTTGGCGGGCCGGGCCGGGCAAGTAACGTAGAATATTTCCGGGCCCGGGCCGGGCCCGTGTCTCGCCATAATTGTTTTGGTCGGACTCGGGCGGGCAGCACAAGGTAAAAACGGGCCCGGGTCGGGCCTGGGCTGAAAAAATCGGCCCGTGCAGTGCTCTACTATAGATAATACTTTGTCTACACTTAAAGCGATAAGCACTGGGGTTCCCCAAGGGAGTATTCATGGGCCATTGTTCAATTTTTATGTCAAGGGTATACCTTGCATAAACCGGAAAGCAACATATATCATCTACGCAGATGATACGCTTTTAATTCGGCATATCGATTGCAAATGGCTTCAACGTGGCAAAATGAATGCCTTGCAAATTTGAGCACATGAAGTACTCTGAACTCATTAGAAATAAATGCTAACAACACCAAAGCCATTCTTTTCACTCCAAGACAATCGACCACCGCGCTAATAGGAAATCTTATTCTTAGCAATTCTGCTGTGGAAGTGGTTAACTCAGTTAAAACACATTGGAATATACTTTCATAAAAACGTGTCCTAGGATGCCAACATCGATCATATAATTGCTCGGATATCAAAAGCTGCCGGAGAATTGCCAATATTCCATTTCTTTCTACCGTCTAGTATTAAATTGTTTATCTACTACGCGCTGTTGGCCTCTTATTTGAATTATTGCTTGCTTGTTTGAGGTAAACCAATTTTAACAAGCATAAAACGCCTGCAGACGCTTCAAAATAAATAACTTCGACACGTAGCTGGTGAGCATTTCTATACGCACCTACTAAACTCCTTTTCAACCGTGTCCCCGTTCCAAATCTTTACGCATATACGCGGGCAATAAAATACAAATAAAATATTATCACCCCTGACAAGATGCTAGATTCTATTGCTCACTTAGCATTGAGGACACGCATTTACCATACACGTCATACAGATATTTGGAGCGTGCCGTACTCCCGTACATCTTATGGTACGCAGATGCTTCGACACACTCTCCCTGTTCTTCTGAATTATCTGCATGAGAACGAGATGGAAACAGAAAATGTGAATTAAAAAGTCGCAGCTTCGCCCGAAAGGCGAAACATCGATTGCGATAGCAAATTAGTAGACAGCTATACGAAGCAAGGATAGTAGTTTAATTGGCCGTATAAAGTTGCAAACATTCGCTTACTATATAAATAGACAAGCACGGTGTCACTCGCGCAGGTAAACATGAACGCATCTCGCTCGATGACCGCGAAAACTCACTGTGAAGACGTCGGAGGGAGTAAGCACGCCATCAGCAGCGGACAAATTGGCCTTTCGCGCTGTCTCTCATCTCGTTTCAACGCGAACGTCGAAAGCACAGCGCATACGAAGCTACCCGCACTCAGCGCATGCGTTGTGTCCCCATTGCAGATCGCTTTGAAGATGAAGCCCGCGCGGGTGCGTACCGCCCACTTCGCAGATCGCTTTCAAAACACGGCGACCGCGCGGCCGCGCTCTGAGCACTAGCCGACGGAGCAGAACGCACCCCCCTCCCTCAGACTGCGCCGCTTGCGCGCGAGAAGATTCGATGATGTTGCTGATGATGATAAGTTGGCAGCCCTTTTGAAACGGGGTGGTGACAAATAGTCACCTAGCCTGCTTGAGTTACTCAGGTAGGCTTTACATGTTTTTCACTCTAGCATTTTCTATAGACCGCTTTAATCATTTTTTTTAATTTCTTCTTCAGGACTTCTCTACTTCTCTATCTGTGACACGCGATGTGACATGCGTGCCGCGTAGCGGGGATACCTGTACATTTTGCGCTGTAGTTGCATATTATTACACCAGGTGGCACGCCATGTAGCAGCTGCACAGATAGCGTTACAAGTTAGTTGGAGAAGGTTTGAGGAAGAAAACCAAGTTTAAGGAGATGTACACAAAAAATGCTAGAAAAGATACACATTCGGTACCTGATTAAATCAGACTGCATGGCTAAATGACCATGTCACCGCCGCGTTTCAATGGGGGATGCCCATAAATCATCATCATCATCATCATTACTATCGTATCGTGCCACTTGTTTTGCAATGTGAGATGCGCGCCGCGTATAGCACTTATACATGAACACTTTGCATTCGAGTTGCATACTATTACACCAGGTGGCACGCCATGTGGCAGTTACATAGGTAGCGGTACAGGGTAGAAAAGTCGTGAGGAAGAAAAAGATAATGGACATGTATAAATAATGATGTAATGAGAAACATGTATGGCATATCTGATTACATCAAGAAGACTAGGTGACTGCTTGCCACCGCTGTGTTTCAAAGGGGATGCCAATAAAACATCCTCCTCCTCTTTTTCATTATCATCATCTTCATTAGCATTGTAGCATGCCACTTGTCACGCGATGTGAGATGCGCCGCTTAGCATCGTTACGTGCACACTTTGTATTGCAGTGGCGTATTATTACACGAGGTGGCGGTTGCATAGTAGTTGTACAAGGTAGATAGAGAAGGTTTGAGGAAGAAAGAGATTAAGGAGATGTATACAAAAATGCTAGAATGAAAAACATGTATAGCATACCTGATTAAGTATAGCAGGCTAGGTGACTGTTTGTCACCATCCCGTTTCAAAAGGAATGCCACTAAATCACCATCATCATCATTAGCATCGTAGCACGTTATTTGTCATGCGATGTGACATGCGCGCATAGTGACCAGTTAACGCGGTCATTAAAACACCTGCATCTGGTGGTTATGCCAAATTTGATAGTACATGGTCAATTAATGTATCATGTCGCCATGTTCACGTTTCAGCATCCTCGTGGCCACAGAAGCGAAATAACCAGACAATGGAAGCCTTTAGCATTCAGGAAATCTGTCATTATTTGGTCCTTTTATCAACGACGCACGAGATCAATCCGATAGAACCTGCTTCAGACAGATGAATGAAGCAGCGATGCAGCATGAGTTCGTCAGAACGTCTTTCTGTGGTATAACATTTCGAGTTTCTAAACTGAAACCATCACCCTCGGGGCCACTGTGGTTAAATGTCCTGGATATCAAAAGGCTCTGAAACCTCTCCTTGTGAGGCCGATTCCAGAAGAGCTACGCATTTCTCTACAAAGAGGGCCCTACAAGAATAGAAAATTGGGCGAGATTGTAAGGCGTCATAGTTGACTGAACAGCCAGAAAAAGTTGGAACAAGAGAGAAGTAGATCTGACAAGCCAGGACTTTAAGCTGACGTTTATTGGATGACAAAGGCGCACTTTTTATCATAATGTTTTGTTTATCCTTGTGCCGACACGTGCGCTTCGGGTTTGCGGAGGTGTTTAAATTTATTGTTCTTTTTTTGACAATAGTTTAATGTCTGCACTCTCCTGCAATAAACGTCACCAGGAAGTCTGCGCTCATCGAGTCCGTTAATTATACTGCACGTGTTTTGTATTTTGCCGGAGCTTAGTCAAATATTAAGCCTCACAACAGCTCAAGGCTGGTCGCTTCCTTGTGCTTATGTCCTTTATATTAAGCAAGCGCAAGTTATTGGGTAAATAGCAAGATATCCGGCACGCTAGAAAAAGATATTCAGAATTCTATAAGCCGCAGAATTTATCGGCAAGAGCGACCGAAATCGGCACGGGCATATTACAATTGCAATGCATCCCTTAAAGAGACTGTGGTTAAAAACATCCTGACTATACGGACCGTTACCCTTTTTTACTGATCATAAAGTCCATTTTCACTAGATACGGAGCCATATTGCTGTTGCAGAAAATGAGATAGTAGAAAGGGTGGCTACTGTGCCATCGCACCAATTAAATACGCTGACCTTACTTCAGCAAAGTAATCAGAACACGCGCAGACTCCCCCATAAAGTATATTTTCTTTGAGGACTGACTCAGGCTCAGTCAAAGTCAGCGTGAGTTGGTATCACTCGAACGCACTTGCGAAATTGTGGTCTAACATGGATGACTCGTACTTAAAAAAAACCCACTTAAGTACCTTAAATTGGACTCGCCTCCACCGTAATAAGTTCGCACAGAAATAATTTTGGCTCAGACTTTTAAAATGCCAGCTCAGTAAAACTTATGCTCTTACGGACTCATACTCATGCTGGCTTTATGTGCTTGAGATCACCATTCATTGAGGCTGACGGTACCAGTGTGCTCGGACTCCTTCCGAGTCATAGAACCATGCACTCGCTTGGGAGAGAATGCATGGTTCACAATGCACAATTTTGCGCGTATTCGCGGGCTTCTTTCAGGCTCGGAAAAACAATTTTATGTTGCACGTATTGAGCAAGAGAAAGCTGTATTGGGAGAGTCTCATGTTGCTCTACAATTTACTCATTGACACTTTTCGTCTAAATATAATAATTGAGAAATTGAATAAATAATTAAGTCTAATCGTGTAATTAGGCGGAATACAAAAAATAGTCTGAGTATCTCCAAGCGACGGCAAACAACATTACCTTGGTTCTGCCCAGTTACGTAGCATTTCCATATATTTAAAGTTTGGCTTAAGTTAACTTAAGCCAAACAACCTGTATATATGGTAACACTAAAACAGCCTGAGTTGGGTACCACTTAAAGGAATAAATTTTCAATATTAAATTTCAGGTACAAAAATTCTAGTTTTGGTGGCCTTGAAAAAAAATATGTATATTGCAAAGGTCAATTAGAGAAGTACATGGAATGCAGAGCAAGCACACAAGAAACACACCTGTTATTTTGTAAACCAATACCATGGCAAATCATTGTGAAAAGCTGATTTGGAAAGTCAATATAAAGCTTGACTGGCCAAAATTTATTATATACTGAAAGAACGTATGTTTCACACATGAACTTGCTTTAAATAAGGTTTGATCCAGGAGCGTCAAGATGAATTTTCGCTCCTCAACAAGGTTCCTTGAGAAAGAAAATTTTTGTCCCGCCTAAATCATTTTTTTTTCAAATGTAAATAGAGTTCTCTCAGCTGAAAATGCTGTGTAGCAGATTTTCCAATTACAACTCTGGTTTCTTAAAATTTTTGTAATGCGAAGGCACTGCATGGTCAAGACAAAAGCCTAAATATGCCACATTTATTACTGTTTAGGTGCGAAGTGCCCTATCAATGGGGGCCATATAAGAACAAACCACTGTTCTTTAAGGTACTCTACTGGCCACATGCGGATGAAGTTATTATACATTGCCAATTTCTAAATTATTTGTACTTGGTGTGATAATGGAAGATTAGGGCTTGTAGCACGTGAGTACATAAATGAGCAAACAATGTTTATTAAATCAGCCATACTCTGGTTACTGAATGAAGCTTCAAATGTTTGAGTTCACATTTTTTAAACACAGGTCATCATGCTTCAGCCAGTCATGCATAAATAAATGTTAGACATCACGCTTAATATTCTCCAACAAGAAATGATTGTATCAAACAGTATAAAGGTATTAAACGGCATATATTAGTTGATTCAAATTAGAATAAAGTGTATACATTTGAGCTGCAAAATTGTAATTTATGCAGGAAATCACCTTTAACTTTCATAAAAGCGAGAATACTGTTCACAGTTAACCACAAGGAACAGGGACTCCATTGTCTGAGCATCTTGACCAATAAGTGCAGCGGATGGCTGTGCTGGAATCCTACTTCCTGCATTAGCAAAATAACAACAGAATCATGAGAGTTGACTCTACATTTCATTACGATGCTATACACTGCGGGGAATTTGATAAGGCAACAATCTTCTGAAAACAACACTCCTAATTATTGTGACCGAACACAAGGCACAGCTTAATTGGGCATGACAAATGAAAGGTAGGGAAAATTTCCAGTTTTCGAATTTATAAACCGCGATCACTAAGTCATCATGAATACAAAATGGCATAGAAGCAAAAATGAATATACAGTAGCCTTTTTAGCTATGGAAAAATAAGAGCATAAAATGTAAAGACTCTACTAACGACATCTCCCACAAATGGGCATTTCACAAGAAGCATGGATGTGACCGCAATATAAAACTCACAATATAAAATCTGCAATGTAGTTGTGCATTACACTTCAGAAGCACCGCAGCAGAAGACTTCATGGGAGAAGACACAATAACACTGCTATGCTCAAGGCATGAGAAAATAATTGTTTTAACGCATCATTTATACGCTACGAGACGAAGAGCACTATTGTACAGAGAGAGTGCACAACAGACAAAAATGAAGAAACCCCCAACTGCATTGGGGGTCACCTGCCCTGCATTACAGTAGCAAAGAAGTACTTGCATCCAGCCCAACAATGTCCAACTTTCCACTGCAGTCTATAAGGCCTTTTCTGTATACTTAATTATTTTTATTTATTGTTGTGTATTTCTTTACTGACTGAGTAAGGATCAGTGTTTCAGCACATTTCCCTGGAAAATATAGAACGTCCTGTGAACTATTTTTTGCCCTTGTTCCAATGTGTTAGCTTGGCAATACGCTGACAAGTACTATTCCCTTATTTATACTTACAATCCCTCCTGATGTTCCGAATTTCTACTTCATGCTCTGAACAGTGACGTACGTCCTTCTACTCAGTTTATGTTGCCTTCCTACAATTTACGTGGTCCTTCATATTGCAGCTGCTCAACTAGAGCCTAAAATTTCCTGCTGTCTCCTAAAAGCACTATCTTTATTGGATAACATATCCTACGTGTCCCCCTCATTGTGGGGGAGTTAAAGTGCTGACCTATTTCGTAGAATGCAGTGCCACAAGAATTTCTCATCCTGTGTTGCCACTACATGCATGAGTCACAATGGCTTCAAATTGGCTCCCCACCCCACCCTCTCTGAGTCAAGGTCACTCTCGCTCCTAAATGTACATTTTGCCACCTGGAGAATATCCAAAAGCATTGCATCCACGTCAAAAGTGCTCCTATTAATCTTTTTTTCTCTTCTCCTGTAACGGCTGTGTTAAATCAAACATTCTCGCGAATTTCATGAGCAGCCCAGTAAAAGAAATAGGCACATGGTTTGCTGAAAAGAGGTTTTCAACTACCATAAGAAGCCACGGTTTCTTGCAATTTCTGGAATTCCCTTGCAGTCTAGATAGCAATCAAGCCCATTTTGATTTTGATATTGTTTTCAAAACAATAAAAACTGCCGAAACTTTGAGGTTGTGATAATTATGTGAGAATTACAGGTAGAGGAGTTTGATGCAATGAGCAAATAAAAAGCGCACTGCAGAGGGTAAACAAATATTCCTTTCCCACAAATAAATTGGTAGGAGGAGGGTAATTTGAAATGATCACTGAATAAACAATACAGAATATGATGCTGAAATGCCCCAATCTCTGAATATCCTTGCACAAAAGAAAAGCTTCATTGTGAAAGGCAATGATGAAATTGCCAGTATATACTTCGGAGTCATCATATCTGCAATGTGCACTGTACCATCGGCTATATCTAAAAACTGCACAAAATATTAACTGCACACACAACTGCGCAAAATATTAACCTAAGGATACCAAAGGAGCCTCACAGTATTAAATGGAAACTTGGTTTAGAATATTAGACTACACGCCTATATCTTCTTACAATGTTGTCTTGCCTGAAGGCAAACATAAGTGGCTTGCTCCTGATGGGTTTCTGATGGAGAGCACAAAGGTTGGGATTTGTGAGGCTGTCATCTGGATGACCTGCAAGAAATGACATTTTAAGTTCCACATAAACAAATGCTACCAGAACGAGAGACAAGATCACTGGCAATAAAGCTGATTTTGGTTGGCAAGAGAAAAATCAAAGTATGGACTCGGTACAGCTTACTGAGAAAAAAAAAACAAGCCTCATACCACAGATGTTGCAGTGAAAGTTCATTGCATTGAAATTTCCACACATATATACGCTTGCCTGCTCATACACTGTTGCCAGTGCTGTGCCAACGGTATTTCCATTGTTGAATATTTCTTTTAGTGCTCTCTAAGTTTATTACCAGCTATGAAAGTGGCTAAGTTGAATGTAACGACTAATCTTAGTGCCACATTGCCAACCTATACTCGATCACACTAGTTACTTGCGCTACTATGCTGGCTATAAATAGTGTGAATGAAACAAATTTGATTAATTACAGTTTTCTTGCCAATTCTGGCCAAACAGCACCAGTGAGTCATACAAATCAGTGGCAACTTCGTGGTAAATGCAAGAGGAATGCATTAGAATGTCGCAACTCCTTGCAGGTCTCAAACACATTATTTAAACCGTGTTCACCACATTGCAAAGTGTTGTTCAACAAGTCACTTTACTCAAGTCGTGCCCTTAATTTCGAGGAGCAAAGTCTTACACACACGCACACCTCCACCACATGACTCGCTTTCAACAATTTACACACACATACGCTTTTTTCACACTTTGACACTCGTACTGATAAAGAACTTTTAAATAATCCCATAAAAATCTTTTCTGGGACTCGCTGCAACCTTCTCAATCTAAACCTCCAGCTCAATCAAACACATTCTCGAGTGCGAGGGCATGCCTTATAAATTCCATTTCTACGAATTATAATTAGGATATAGGGGACAATTTTCGAAGGGTTCACCCAGAGCGACCTAAAGCTTAGCACTTCATATCTTCAAATGATTAAAAGCTGCTGAAACCAATTGCTACATACGCGGAACATCGCAAATAACCAGCTATTCACAATTTAAGCAGTTGTCTCCTTATATTCGGGAGTGTTACGTGTCAAAACAACAATTTGATTAAGGGGCACGCGATAGCGGGTGAGTGGATTGATTCTGACCCCCAACGGCTTTTCAACGTGCCCCCAATGCACGGGACACGGGCGTTCTTGCATTTGTAGGCAAAACATTTTTTGTGCGGGCGAAAAGCGGCGGCATTTCGCCCGCCGCCGCCTCCATAAGCAGTTGCCTATTTCAAGGAAATGTGGGCTAACCCAAGGTACACGCTTCACGATCGAAATTAGTGTAATCGTGAAACACACATTCCGGATTTCTTATTCATGTATTTATGCTGTTGTTGAAACGTTTATTTCACAATAACAATCAAGGAAGTGGATTCATAAGGGTAGAGGAGGGAAAAAGGAGGAAACTTGCACCTTCCACTGGTCCTCCGGCGCCTCCATATATCCCAGGGTGGCTTCCAGGGTGGCTCGACACCAAACTCGGTTTTCAGGGTGGGGAGAGACGGTGCACCAATTTTGAAGAGGTTTATTGCGTGTAAAACTACCGACCTTATGCAATACACTCACATAAAAGCAAGCGCGGCCACGCAAAAAGCTCACAAAACACGTACGCGCGCGCGCACGCACACACACAAAGTACCCACAAAAGACGCACGCACGTTCATACATAGCACTCACAAAACACGCACGAACGCACGCATGCGGAATCACATAGAGACCCGCATACAAGCACGCGCGCACACGCAAAACGCTCACAAAGCAGCAACGCGCGCGCGCACGCACACATTCAAAGCACTTCCACAACAGGCACGCGCGCACATGAAAAGCGCTCACAAAACACGAACGCACGCACGCGCAAGCACATAGAAACCCGCATACAAGCACGCGCGCGCACGCAAAACAGCAACGCGCGCGCACGCACACATACAAAATACTAAAAAAAAACATGCACGCACGCACATACAAAGCGCTCAGAAAAAAACGCACGGACGCACGCACGCACACGTAAAGGATTACAAAACACGAACGCGCGCGCTCACACACACACACACACAAACGGATAGAGAAAGATAGCCCAAAACACGCTGAAGGAAGGCGTCTGGCAAGCAGCAGCAGCAGCAGCAGCAGCAGTAGGCGAGCGCGCCAGGGAGAGCCAATAATGCTCCGGTACTTCCGAAAGACGAAGCCAGTCGTCACTTATTTTTCTACTTGATACAAAACGAACGACCTCGTTATAAGCCGCGCTGAACTCACAAGAACACCACATTTCCGATAGTTCAAGCACTCAGAAACAAAGAGGGATTAAGGCCGTTTCACATGGTGCGATTTTGCACTGCGATTATCGCACCGGAAGTGCGATTTCCGTCGCATGCAATGAAAATCGCAGTCGCAGGGCCGATTCTGCGATTTTCGGCTGTGACCAACCGGTTGGTCTTGCATGTCCACAGCTAATAAAGTGTGCAGACTCATCACGAGGTGTAGGTATTGCCCATCAAGATGGAGGCAATGTTGCTAATGAGTCTGTACTTACATGTATTACTGCATAAACTCGTATAACCATATCCCATCATTACTCAATCGAGTTTGTTCAGTCATATTCACCAAAATTCTACTTATCCGAGCTTGCTCTGACTCATATTCACCAACATTATACTCGGCCGAGCTTGATCTGACTAATATTCACAAATATTCTACTCAGGCAAGCTTGAACCGAGTCATATTCACCAAATATCTACTCAGCCAAGCTTGCTCTGACTTATATTCATCAAAATTCTACTCAGGTGAGCTTGCACCGAGTCATATTCACTAAAAATCTACTTGCCGAGCTTGCTTTGACTCATATTCACTAAAATTATACTTGGAACAGCTTTCCCTGACCACGGCCGCTGGATAAAAAAAAAAAGGTGACCTTTTTTTTAATCCAGCGGCCGTGCCCTGACTACCACATGACAATATTCACTAAAAGTTTACTCAACTGAGCTTGCTCTTACTCATATTCACCAAAATTCTACTCAGTCAGGCTCAAAAGAACTCAGACTCACGGTTAGTTCGAAGTCTTAGTGAGCCGACGTTTGAGTGAGTTCACCGTATTATGTATACATTACATTATGTGACCTGTGCGGTGAATAAGCAAACATTGTGTATGAGTACGTGTTGCATCGGGTGAAATAAGGACAACTGTGAACACTGTAGTTAGTAAACACTGCAGGTAGTCACGCACTGACCGTTGCGTGAAAGCTTCGCCTCATGTCGATTCAAGCAAGTGCATTGGATCTGCATCATATTTTTTGCCAATCCTGCTGGCTGTCTTAGCCATTACTGGGTGGCCACATTTTGTACATTTCAACACAAAGTTGAATAAATGACTGTAGTGCAATATATTAAAAAAAGATGCTTGCATCAGTGCACGTATAACAATCAGAACATGACACAAACACATGCACATAAGATGCACACAAATGATAAATACATAAACAGATGGAATCAGCTAGCCACCACCTATTGAAAAAAAAAGAAAAAGCACAGGACTACGCAAAACCATTCCCCTTGCCAGGTACATGGGCTATAGGAGAAACACACGTGCAACCTAGCAGTTACCTCGAGGTAGCAGCTATGGACGCTTTTGCATTCGCAGCTGGCCACTCAACCACTCAAGTGTGTTCAGTGTGCACTTGTACTTAGGCACACTTTTTATTGTCTATATCTCAAAAATTTAATGTGGCTCCTCAAAATTTTGAGAATGTCTGGATTCTGAGGCTTGCAAAGGTAAATATTTTTATTCCATTTTCGTTCAAGGTGAAGGTACATACAAAAGATTAGAGATATTGTCAGTGCCCCTCACTTTCTCTCAGAACATAAGTAGTCTGTTATTGAGATTCTAGCAGCTTTTCAACAGCAAGAAAGGGAATCAGCTTCCCCTGTTTTCAGCATTGGGTTAATGGAGGCAATTCAGGGAAGCACAAAGTTTTGGTAATACAATCCATTCGGGAATAGCAGATTAGATTGTAGCTTGATGCTTTCCTTGCACTTTCTTATTTCGGTCAAATAATCTAGTTTGAAATGGCTCCAGCTAGCATGCTCTAACATTGGTCTAATATAGGTTAAGTACAGGTCTAGCTTAACAGACTTGGATGCTGGCTTTCATTTCCAGGAAAGGAATCATAGCACCTGCTACAGTTGCATATGTTTTTGGTTATCAGGGATATTCAGCCTTTTAAGCGCCGCACCATGAAGTAGTAGTAAAAAAACTGAAATAAATGTTGATAATTTGCATTGGTCTTCTAAATGAACTATGATAAAAAATACAGCCGCATTCACAAAGGCTTAGTACTTTTTTTCGCATGTTCCATTTTTGGAACATTGGCGTTTCCCATATGAAAAACACAAATTTTGTCTGGAACAACTTTTATTGACTGTTAAATGGGGATTGCTTACTCATGTTAACAGAAGAATAACTATTAGCGTCGTACAAGGCCTTTCAAAAGTATAAATGTTTATAACAATGCTTGCAAAATTTTCTTTTTTCATCTTACTCGCTGTAGGTCAGTGAACACTTCACTAGCCATGGTATGCTGCAAAGCATTTCGTGGGCAGACGACTTTTGCACTGCTGACACTGGTTCGTCGTGCTTCTCTTGCACTCTGACCACTTCCCCCGAGTCGTTGAGATGATGTAATG
Source organism: Dermacentor silvarum (assembly GCF_013339745.2). Taxonomy (NCBI): domain Eukaryota; kingdom Metazoa; phylum Arthropoda; class Arachnida; order Ixodida; family Ixodidae; genus Dermacentor; species Dermacentor silvarum. The sequence goes on along the minus strand of NC_051156.1, from coordinate 15,321,062 downwards.
GCCATCAGTTTTCCTATCCTCCCGTCTCGGATAAACCCGAGGTTCAGGCCGCACACCGATTCTCAGCTTGAGGTGCAGCAAGCTAGGACATGACGACGTCCCGCCGAAATGCTATGTGCGTCATGGTGGCATCAGTTCCTTTGTGAAGCTCGCAGTGAAGGTACCATCCTGCGACGACAGCCATGTTCAGACCATTGCTGAAAAGGTTCCACCACCATTTTTTGCTTCGAAGTCTTCGGCGGTAACTTCTGAAGAGGCGGTCAAAACATTTACTCCCCCAACGCCCTCACTGTATTTTTGATCAAATATGGTTGAGGAATGTCTACCCTTTTGTTTTGGCGTCGTGAGAAGCGTTTTGCAGTTCCAAGAGGCTCATGGCAGAGCTGGTTTGAAGAAACTGTGACGACTGCATTGTCGTTCCACCTGCATGTGTAGACCACCCCGTCACACTTGTAGTGGAAAGAACCTCTTTCCTATCCTCCGACGTCTTTCAAGCTCTACAGTGGACGACCAGTGGTTCTTGTATCTCGTACAATCCCCGTCACTCGAATCCCCTGGTGAGCCAGTTTCGTCAGGAGACTGTGCGAAGTGAAAAAGTTATCAAAGTAGACTTCGTGCTGTTCAAGGGCGGACATATTGCTAACAACCCTCAGCCCGAGAGGTGCCTTCTCGTCCTTCTCGTTTCTCCCGCAATATATTTCCATTGCATAGGGGTATCCATTCGAAGAGCACATCATCCATATGTTATACCCAAATAGAATAGGTTTACCGCGAATGAACTTTTTGCACGAGTGGGCGCCATAATAGGGTACCATTGACTCGTCGATGCTGAGGCTTACGTGGAACACTCCAAACTGGCGGAAACATTTGAAGATTTCGTCGTAAAACGGCTGAATCTTGCCCATCTTCTCGTCTGCTCTCAACTGAGTGTTGCCCACTACATGAAAAAAAAAAATCCTTTTCAGCTGCCGGAACCTATAGCGGGCCATCACTGTCGCAACTAAAGGCATACAAAGGTCTTCTGCGGTGCTCCAATACGAGTCCTCAGATCGAACTGAGTGATATCCGGTCAAAAGCAAGCGAACGAAAAAGAAGAAAAATAAGGCGAAATGCACGCGCGAGTCTACGCTGCTTTGACACCGTAAAACGCCAATGTTCCAAAAGTGGAACATTCGCATAAAACTCTAAAAACTGAAAACTAGAGTGTCTTTATTATTCTTTATTCTTTGGCCCAGTAATACCTAACCACATGCCGATATTTTAGTTCTGCTTTGCTCATTGAACATTACTTTTTTCCTGCGAAATAATTCAACAAACGTATAGCCCTGAAGGAACGCAAAATATGCCTGTTTGTGAGCATTTATCCAAAGCTTCTAAATAGGTTGATAAAGAAAATTTAATTGCTATGTTTTCTACATGTATCAGTGAGTATGTGAAAACAAAAAGAAAAAACTGCGATAGATGGGGAAGAAAATAAAAAAATCAGGTTTCGTATGTTCCAGTTTTGGAACATTGGCAAGTAAAAGGTAAATGATAACGTGCTGACGCAGGTAGAAGCACACGCATGCCATTAGCGGATAGTTTCGATAGCTTCTTACCTTACACTTGCCACCATAAATACAAAATTTTAGCGTTCGATTTTGTTATTAAACAAACAAACGTACTCCTAACAAGGTATTTTAATGTTAGCCGTGTGGCTACGCGGCTGCGCTACGTACTGCAGCATATTAACTTAAGCCTCTTGATACAGATTCACAGCACACTAACAACGCAAGAAACAGGACGAGAAAATAGACGACGCCCATGTCTGCCAGAATGATACGATACTACGTACACAAGTGACTGCAGCTCCTAAAAAAATGTGGTGTCGGCTTTTACGCCTTTCGAAATATTCAGAGAGCACTTGTATGAATAATTACAGCACAGGCGCCGAGACGGACCAGCCAGGCTGGCGCTAAGACAAACGTTCATAACACAAATTCCAGTGCACGTTCAGTAATTACATACAGATCATTTGCGCCTTCCTTCAGGGGCAGACGTGAGCTTTTGGGTTGGTGCTTGTTGCTAAGTTTGGTGCCGGAATGTTGCTAGGAGCAGGAACCGCTAATGCGCAATCACGAGCAATACACACACTTCCGTTTTTCAGAAGCTGACGTTAATCACGGGTAGCGCGAGGGTCTCTGCGTTGACATGACGACTTCGCTGTAGCCGAATTCCGAATACTGCATATGCGATGACAACAGCTATAGGGGCTTGCTGATAGGTCCTCTCGTAATTTGTTTAACCGCAGGAAGAACGACACATGCATAAAACACACACGAGACAGCACACAGCGCTGAACGACCACCTGCGAACAGCTGTTTACGTCCGCCATTTCTCCTCGTATTGAACTTCACAAACCGCTGTTGCGCACTCGAAAACAAATTAAACTTTGAAGCGTTTTTAAATTACAAAACGCACCTATTGCTTGGTCCTAATAAAGAGAGGTCAATTATATTATAACGCGCACGTCTTTTTCATTACATTGAACGAATTTATGCGGCGTGTGCGACAAAATCTGTCAGCAAGCAACCCTGGGCGTCGCATAATCGCATTGTTGACATCGAACCATGTGAAACGGCCGTTGCGAATTTCGGACCTGCGAAAATCGCAGTGCAAAATCGCACCATGTGAAACAGCCTTTATGCAGGCGCACCACGCCCGACGTGGCCACAGAAACGTTAGTCACAGGGGGGCAATCGAGGTAGCCATCTTGCCGTAGTACTGCGTGCAAATGCTTTTGCGCTTACATTAGTGAATTATGCTATGGGATTACAATGAGATACTTCTACGGCCAACAATAACATGTAATCAAATAAAGAAACACCAAATTAAGGGACACTTGCCTGAAACTTTCCATACTGACTGTAGTATACCGACCGCCGACACCGGGCACGTTGCAACTGCTCGTATCTGCCTCCGTGGATCCATCTTCCAGCGCGTGCCAAGGCTTTGAGTTGAGGTGGGGCACGATTAATACACAACGCACGGACCACGTCTCTGATTAGATCGCACATAAAACCAATCACACGTTTAAAATTATTTCCCAGAGCGCGATAAGCGGACAAAGACAAAAAAGAGACAATGCATCTTTTGAAGCAAGAGGAAGTGCTGCAAGAGCCAATGAGGTGACGACGCAGCTTCCGCCTTCCCGCCCTGCCGCGCGCCGGGTTGTCTAGGTAACGGTACAGCGTCGTAGCGTCAGTTCTCGTCGCTTTTCATTCGGGAGGGCGCAGCCGCGTAAATCGCGCTGCGCCGAACTCAGTCGAACTGCGTACAAAAATTATCTGCCGCTGCCCGTTTATTCTCACAGGTTTGCTTGTTGGCGTGGCCGCCTGCTTGCTGCCACTTCGTTGTGGTCTCTAGCTGTGCCGGTGTGCTGGGAGCTGCGAATACGTTTCGTGTCAAGCGTTGCGTTTTTTTTTTTGACGATGTCTGGGCTGCATGACTGAGTGCAGCGCACAAATCGTGACCGTGAGTGAGCCGGTCAGCGCGCTTCTACAGGTACGATCAAAATACCGGCTGCGTCCGATCAAGGAGACCATGCCAGGTCACAGCATAAAGTTTCAGCGAGATCGTGGCTCGATAAGAGTGCTACATTATTGGTCATGCCACGTGTGAGGCGCAACCATTCACATCACTCGTGGGTGTCTGCCAAATGAGTGACAGTTGTGCTCTTCCGTAATACATGTTTCTGTTTCCCATATTTCCATAGTCCGAAATTCATTACACTGAAGCAATAAGCGGCATCAGTTCTTGGCATTCAAAGAACCATTTATGAACTATATCGATGATGGGTTTCAAATAAGTAAGCAGAATCGTCTGACTTCGTTGGTTGACAAGTGAATTAGCCTAATTTTTATGCCTGCGTGTATAATTACTACCTCAAATCGTTTAAAAAGACATCTCACCGGGGTGAGTGAGTGAGTGAGTGAAATAACTTTATTGAGGTCCAGAGAAGACGCAGGGGACACCCCGCGCCCCCCGGCTAGTCCCACGTAGGGACCGGCAAGCCGAGCTTGACGGCCCGATCGCGGGCACTCTGGACGGCCAGGGTTTGGTCGTTGAGTTCGGGGCTGCCCAAAAGCGCAGCCCACCTATCCTCGCTGAAGGCGGAGCCGATGGCTTCACACTCCCACAACACATGGTTAAATGTTGCCGTTAGTCCACAGGCAGGGCAGTCCGCACTGGGATACCTTTCAGGGTATATAGCGTGAAGAACCGCAAGGTTAGGATACGCAAGAGCTTGTAAAAGTCGAAGGGTCACCGCCCGCGCCCTGCATAAGGCAGGGTGCGGGAGGGGGAATACCCGTCTTGACAGATAATAATGCTTAGTGATCTCATTATACGTCATCAATGGTTCCCCGCGGGGTAGGGGGACTGCGGAGGCGGCGCGGTCAGTGAGTCCTCGCGCGGCCTCGTGCGCGCTCTCGTTAGGGTTAGAGGGAGAGCCCTCAGTCGACCCCAAGTGAGCGGGAAACCAAATGAGAGAATGCGGAGAGATACTTTTCAAGCTTTGGAGAATGCGAAGGGCCTGAGGGGAGACCATCCCGGTTTGGTAGGCCTTAATGGCCGCCTTAGAATCGCTATATATTACCTCTCTGCGACCATCGAGCACAGCCAGCGCGATTGCAACCTGTTCGGCTACAAATGGCTTCGAAGTGCGTACTGTAGCGCAGCAAGTGATCTTGGAATTAGAGTCGACGATGGAGACAGCGAACGCCTCTTGTTGGACCTATGCCACGGCATCCACGAAGCTTGCCTCAATGTGGTTGTTACGTACATGTTCGAGTAGAGCTCTACCCCTGGCCCGACGTCTGCCGACGTTGTGTGCGGGGTGCATATTGCGGGGAATGGGCGCGATGTGTAGTTGAGATCTGATGTCACTGGGAATGCGCACGGCGTCGGGGCAATGGTCGACAGGGTAGAGGTCCATCTCATCGAGTGTCTTGCGGCCCGCCGGGGTGCCGGATAGCCTGAGCAGCTGGGAACGCTCTTGCGCTTTTATTATTTCTTCGAGCGTGTTGTGCACTCCGAGCTTTAACAGGTATTCGGTGTGAGTGCTCACAGGTAAGCCGAGGGCAAGCTTGAAGACCTTTCTGATGACGGAATTTAACTTGTTCCTCTCTGCAACATGCGGGGTTCGCCACTTTTTGTTGGGCTGTTAAGGGCACCGCTAAATTCCTTCAAAATTTTGCAAATTGCTTGCGCGTTTTCATTCAACTACTGCAGTTTGTATTAAAATTGTCAAATTGCACTGTAGTATCACAGTGAGCACTAAATCTAATGATATTTGATGAAATTGCAAGTAAATGTGTGTACTTTTCTAGGTAATACGTTTTGGAGTGCCCGTCACACCAGTAACATAAGTATCTTAGAAAAAAATGCTATACATAGTCACATGGCTCATGCGCGGATGTATACACGTTCTAATGGCCAGATTTATGCATGCATCCTTTTGTTCAACACCCCTCAGCCGTCGATTTAACACCCTTCTTTGAGCAACTTCACACCTTATGCGTAGTATACACCCTTATGATAGGGTGTTTTTAACAAAATGGGTGCTAAAAGGATGTGCATGGGGGTGTAAATGTGGAAAACACCAATTTTAACACCCTTAAGGGTGTGAAAATGTTTAGTGTGTATGCAGGATGCGCCGAGTTTGACGAAACTCGGGATCTTCAGGAGCTCTGGCGACGCCCCAAGATGAAATCACTAATGATAACAAGACAAAGATTGTCCGTCGGCTAGCCTCCAGTTTCATTGGTTCATTTAGATTCACTCTGGGTGGCTATCATCCACTGGGCATTGCCCATATGGGCGGGTAACAAACTGGGGCTCACGTGCTCATACGGTCGGTGCATGGTCGTGCCTTCTTTCATTTGTTTGGCGTTCCACCGAGTGCATTACAGGCACAAGCAAGTTATAAAATAATGCATTTAGTACAATACTATTAGTCACATTAACGTGGATTGTAAGCATTTTAAAGTTTACAAAATGTACACTGAATTTGTATTAGACTAATTTGTAATTTAATACGTTTCGCGTTTATACCACGAGGGGAGGCTCACCCTCTTATTTTCTCTCTGGATTCGATTGGCGCGGCTCGCTACGTGCTTTCGCTAGCATTTCCGAGCACCGATTGGTGTGCGCTTGATTTTCACACTGGGCTTTTAACAGATCGCTCGTTGCTCGCGCTAAAGAAAGGCTGCGAGTAGGTGCGCATCGAGGCACCGCAGCTGCCCCAGCTGCGAGACGAAGTGCGCGTCGGCTAGAGCATAAGTGGTTTGCCGCGCGCTTACCGCGGTTTGCAGGAAAGCACTCATACAAGAGTTAGAAAAATACTTTATTTTCGTTTAATTTGCGATGCACCTTCATACTGGCAAGCGTCGAGCGATGGTTTCTAACAACCGTAGGAAAGAGTCTTCATACTGGGTAGCCCCGAGCGATCCGTTTCTTCTAACAAACGCAAGAAAGGGTTTTTGCAGCGCACGTGGCCGTTGAGTGCCACCATATCCATCCCAGGAGGGACTCCAGCATCGGTGCAGTTACCCTGTACCCATCGCTGACGAGGTGGTGCTTCACTTTTTCACAATAACTTTCTATTTTTTTTTTTGCGTGTGAACGCCCGTGCTGGGGTCCACAAAGTTCACGCTGTGGTTGACTATCTCCCAATGCAGATTGAGGCATAGCCCCGTTAGCATCCACTAAATTTGGGATACATTTGTATGCGGCCAATTTGTGACTATGAATAATGGACCCCGGTTGAACATTGGCTGCAGTAATGGCGCCTAGAATCACCGCCTTTCGTCGGTCGACCTTGAAAGTCGCAGAACCCCTCTGGTCGCGCAGAACATGCCGAAGAGTCGAATACCCATGGGCCACCATCTTTAACACCGCCGTAATTTTGGCGACTTGGCGGAAAGTTGTCGCCCGTCATTAGGCGGCCTCGATTGTACTTTTGCTCGCCGCGAAGAAGGCACTCGTCAATAGGTGACCCGTAAAAGAGCGAGGGATTATGGGATGCGCCGTCTGCTCGCTGTTTCCGGTTCGAGGAAGCGCAGCCGCCGCCACCGCTTCGCCGCTGAAGCCTATTGAGGCGTTTGCAGTCCGGCTTTGTCACACACGAAGATTACCCGGTTGCAGGCGCCTAGCAAAACCATGATCGGCTGTTCAGGCGTTGGCTGCTCAAATTCAAGCGTTAAAGGTAAATTCATGTAACTACGGCCTTGCTACGTCCGTTACTGAGTCAGCTGTGCACAAGCATCAGAGGCATGGGTGCCACTTCCAAAACGGAACCATCAGTGAACAAAAAGAAAATGAACGCACAGTGGCACTTATCAGGCGGCGATGAGCTGTGTAAGGGCCGACACGGAGTGATTCCCCAAGATATTTATTTCTCTAACATTAAAAAAATTAAATTATGGGGTTTTACGTGCCAAAACCACGATCTGATTATGAGGTACGCCGTAGTAGCTAGGGGACTCCGGAAATTTCGACCACCTGGGGTTCTTTAACGTGCATCCAAATCTAAGTACACGGGCGTTTTCGCATTTCGCCCCCATCGAAATGCTTCAGCCGTGGCCGGGATTCGATCTCGATTTCTCTAACCTTGACTCAAGCAATAATAACTATTTCAGTACACGCATGCACATATAGAGGTATTATGAAACATGGTTTTACGGCGCAAACTTATATGGGACCACAGCGAGATACACACATAATACTCGTAACCAACTAGCCCACCTTAGTTCCTTGAATACAGATAGAGATAATGCGCAGCCGTAATATGTCGGCTATACAGCATTTCCCCGTCTTGTTGTCCAAAAAGCGAGAACTTCTAACTACGTACCACTTCAAGTGAACCTCGAGTTTTGACCAAGAAATGCCGTTGACAGCGCGCACTTTTCAAACATTTTCAGCACTTCATTTTCTAATTACGCTAGCTGCGCCGTTACTGACGATACCGGTTGCACCGGTGATCACAGGGCAGTATTTACCAGGCTGCTATAGCCATCGCCTCAGCACCCGATTTTCTAAGTAATGCTTTTATACGCTTGATAAAATGACTTACCCACAGGCAGAGCACTCAGTTACGGTGCGTTCAAGCTGCAGCAAATGTCGTAGAGCTGAACCTGGCAGAAACAAAAAAGGCTGCCGAAACGAAAACCAGAGTTCGTTTATGAATAAAAGCGTATCCTTGCCTTTATTGGCTCGTCATCGTTGCGCCCAGAGTGAACTGAAACCTAGAAATCAGCTGCATGAATGGTACGACATTGTCCGTCGACAAAGCGGGCGGAAAGCTTCCTACGACTGACAGTTGGAACCGCGTAGAAAAACACGTGCGTAGAAAAACGGGCATGCCCCCGATGCCGCCGCGTCGTCCGTCGAACCGGAAGCTGCTAGCAGGCGGCGCGCCCCACAATTCCCTGCGATTTCTCATTTTACGGGTTACCTATTTGCGCTATCTACCCGGGGTCACCGAGTGGAGTTCGCGGCAGCAGCTCGTCCTTAGCGACCGTACGGGGGTAGTTCCTCCAGTCGGCGATGGCGTGCTCTGATAGAGGAAACAAGTCGCCGGTCATCTACTTCAACAGCCATATGTCTATGCTTTTGCTCACGCAGTACGTGAGCCAAATCATTTGCCGCCTGAAGAGGTGGTCGTTTGGACGGCCGAGGTGGTCCATGTGGCTAACTTCCTTCACCTCCTGCCCGTGCAGTGCAGCGGTACCGTGTAACTGCGAAAACTGATTTCGGCCCCTGTTGCACCGGAAGGCAGCCCGGCGTCCATTATGAGTCTTCCAATATAATGTGACCACTTCGCCTGCGCAGGTTGGTTGGTCCGGGTTGAACCCCAGGTGCTCGCAGGTGCCCCAGTACTCCGATGACGACGCCGGACCTGGCCTGAGGCTGGGACGCGGTGGACGAGCAGCGCTTGCTTGTCACAGCCTAGTCAGACCACTCTGTGCTCGGAAAGCATAATTTGCCCGCCACGCTGTCTCAGCAGACGAGGGCCTTCGTCTAACACGTCACAAAGCCAGTGCACAGACGTTTTGGGAAGGCAACAATGACGCTGAAACTCTACGTCGGTCATGTAGGTGACCAGGTCCAGACGGTCATATTGACGCTTACTGCCGCTGGATGCGATGACACAGGCTGCTACTGCTGCCGCCATGTTCACGAGTTCAACTCGAGGGAGGTTTCGCGATGTACGCGTTTCGCACGTGTTCGCCTGTCAATCAAAACCATACGTCACTCGCCGCGCGAGGCATGTAACTCTTGTGCGCGCCCACCACGTTTGGGCCACGCCCAACTCATTTTTCGGCAACAGTGACGTGGTGCACAACTGAGAGGCATTAACAATCTTGACCGGTGAAATAAAACACGCACAACGCACTGTCATCAGTGATGTACTGAGCACCAGTATAAAAAAACCCGCATTTCCCCGAAGGGGAGTATGAGGAAGTGCGAAGCACGGGGTGATGCTATGAGGGGGCGCGCGCGACTAAACTGCAGAAACTGCAGAGCCGAGCGAAGGAGACGGCAGCGAGAGAGCACGACTGACGCGCCGGCGCCACACACACAACACGTGACGGCGGAGCGAAACACGCCAGGCGGTTGGAGAGGGGGTGAGCGTGGGGGAGAGTACGCACACGAGGAGGGCGAGGAGGGAGCTGTCAGCGCGAGGGGAGAGGCGGCGGCCGAGGGTGAGTGCAAACCTAACGGGGGGAGAGGTACACCAGCTGCATGGCGCCGTGACGTCACGGCGCGGAGAGGGTGCGAGGAGCCGGCGCGGCGCGGAGGCGCCAGCTGCACAACGCGCCGTGACGTCACGGCGCGGAGAGCGGTGCGGAGCCGGAGCGGAGCAGGGCGCGCGCAGCCACGGAGCGGCGGGCGGAGCGCGCGCAGTCACGTGTGGCGTGACGTCGCTGCGCCGTTGCTACAGACGCTCCTCTCCGCTCCTCGCGCCGTTGCTAGGGGAGAGGAGGAGGAGCGCGGATGCCGGCGGAGTTTTCGTGGTCGCTTAAGAAGTGCATTCGCACTTAAAAAAAAGATGTCACAGTTTCGCCCTAAGGGCGAAGCAATGAATGCGACAGCAACACAGCAATGTCATACGAAGTAAGGTGAGCGGCTTTGGTAGCAATATGAATTGTAGTAAACATGAGCTGATTAAGTAAGCAGGTGTGCTGCGGCGTAAGTAGACCGACATGAAGAGAGACTCGATGACCACGAGAAGGCGCGTGTGAAACCGCGGTGTTGATGAGAAGCGCTTCCCGTGGGCAGCGCGTGCGAAGGGACACACATGTAGTGCTGCACTGCCGATCCGGGCAGCATTGCATGTGTAGCGTGCGTTGGAAAATGTGGCCCGACTATTACTAACTGAATGAACAAGCGTGGCGTGAGCGCGCACAACAAACATGAATAGATCACACTGAATGACTGCAGACAACGACTGTCAAAACGCTGGCAGCAAGCGTATAGTACGCCGCAGCAGGCGAAGGTACGTGCGGTCTATCGCATCAACTGAAACTGAGCGGCGTATGCACGGCGCATAAAGGTCAGAGCCGTGTGGAGATAAGAGACGGTGCGGCCGAGCGCGCGACGAGCGCGATTGTTGGCAGAGTGCGCTCGAAGGCACCTTCACTGGGCAAGCGGTGACAAGCGATGAATTGTGTCGCTGGGCAGCACACTCTTCTTCACAATGCATCGCGGAGACTTCGCGCACGCAGATAAACTGCTGAATTTTCATTGTGCTGCGTCACTACGGACCCTAGAATACCGCACAGCAATTTTGCAGTGACAGACGTTGCTCCCGTCTCTATGGTAGCTTCGTTTCAGTTGGTAAAGCGGCGGCCTTAATAGCCGCCTCTGTGAAAGCACATGCGGTGAAAGCCATGCCAGTAGCGCTGCGCTGCCATTCCCCTAATAGACAGGAAATCGACAGATCATTGTCATGACTGACTTTATCGATGATGATGATGATTTATTGTCATCTCCTTTGAAACGGGGCGGCAACAAATAATCACCTAGCCTGCTTGATTTAATCAGGTATACTATACATGTTCTTTATCTAGCATTTTTGTATACCCCCTCTCATTATCTTTCTTTTTCAAAACTTTAGCTTGTACCGCTGTCTATGATTTTAAGAGATCAGGTCGTATCCATCTTTTCCCTGCTTTTTTTCCACCAGTACTCTAATCGTCTCTTGCTGATCTCTACGGCTGATCTGTTGATGTTTCCCTCCACTTTAAACCCAAGCGCTTCTGGGAGTTGCACGTTACCTACGGTTCTCGCTGGGTGGATCCCGTCGCATTCCATTAGGATGTGCTGAGTGGTCTCTGGAGCTTTACTGCAGCATACACATGCCTCATCTAGTTCCGAATATTTGCTCCGGTATGTTTTGGTCCTTAGGTAACCGGCTCGAGCCTCAAATAGCAAGGCACTGCCCTTTGTGTTATCGTGCAGATTTTTCCTTCTAATTTCCTTCTTCTCATTCTTGTAAATCTCCATTGTCCTTTCTGTTTCCATTCTTTGCATCCAATTCACGGTCTCTATTTCTCTCACTTTCTTTCTGATGACTCCTGGTTGTCTATTTACAGTTTCGATTATCCTGTACTTGGTTGCCAACTTCCTTGACCTCTTCCTCCATTCTGTGTCCACGCTTTTCATGTACAGATACTTCTGCACTTTATCCGTCCAATTATTTTCATCCATGTCCCTGAGCCTTTATTCAAAACTAATTTTGCTCTGTGCTTCTCTGACTTCGAAAAAGGCCCAAACCATGTCACCCTGCACTGCCTCATTTGTGTTGTTACCGTGGGCTCCCAAAGCTAACCGGCCTACTGATCTTTGGTTAACTTCCAAACCCGACAAGATATCCGATTTAAGCATAGAATGGCATTTGCGAATGTTAGCGCTGGCAGCATTACTCCTTTCCAGATTCCATGCACCACCTCATACTTATTGTGGCCAAACAGTGATCTGTGTTTCAGTATTGCTGCATTCCGCTTCCCCTTTATTTGCAGATTATTTTGGTGGTTGCGTGAATTATTCCTTCCTTCGTTTATGTGTATGCCGAGGTACTTATATTGCTCCACTATGGGCATTACTTGCTGTTGAATGGACACCACGAAGTGACTCGTCTCTTCATTAACGATCATAATACCTGATTTCTCTGTGCTAAACCTAAGGCCTAGATTTGTCGCTGCATGCCCACAGATAGTCGCAAGTATAGGTAAATCTTTTTTATTATCCGCTAGTAGCAGAATGTCGTCTGCGTACATCAGTCCAGGGATCTTCTGTTGCACCATTTGTCCATTGCGCATCTAGGATAAATCAAAACCTAATTCGCTGTTTTCCAGTTTTCTTTCTATACCCTTAACGTAAAGCGTGAACAATGGTGACAGAGGGCATCTTTGCTTCAATCCATGGTGAATTCCCACTATTTCATTACCTCTTCGACCTTTCCATACCACTTGTACTTGGTTGTCTCTATACATCTCCCTCAGCAGCTCCACGAAATCGTCATCTGTGCCTTCGTGCTGAAGCATATCCCATAACCATTCCCTGTCTACGTTGTCATAAGCTTCTTTAATATCTAGAAATGCTATCGATAAAGATCTTTTCTGAGCTACTGAAATCTCTATGTACTGAGCTAGTACAAACATATTATCCTCTAAGCGTCTGCCTGGCCTGAACCCATTCTGTAGTTCCCCCAATACATTGTTTTTCTCCACCCACTTCAACAGTTCTAATTTTATGGCTTGCATTGCCATTCTATATATATCCGACGTTACTGTAACTGGCCTGTACAAGCTCGTCTTATCCTTATCTCCTCTGCCTTTGTAGATGAGGTTCATCTTGCTTTCACGCCATCCAACGGGAATTTTCTTTGTTCTAATCACTTGCTCTATGGCATTAGTAAGCAGTGCCTTGATTAGCTGTATTGGGATTTCATCGGGTCCTGCTGCCGTGTTGTTAGGGAAATTTTCTGCTGCCTTTTCCCAATAGAAGTTTTCTACGCTAAATTTTGATCTCTCAGACAGCGGTCGAATTTTTCTTCAACTGCGAGGCTTTTCTTTGGAGGAACCCGTATATGTTTCCTTTGTAGCAATTGCTGCGACTGGGTGGATGTTTCATTTTCCATTTAATTGCTTCTCTCTACCTAGCGTGTTTCCGCTGAACTATTACGTCAATCGGAGGGGCAAAGTACATAGGGGCAGTACATAGGGGAAGGAGGGGGTGAAATAACTTCGTAGGACCATGTGCGAGAACACTCATCACGCGTAGAGATACTGATATTCGTTATCTAATAAGTTAACAGACGTTACACTCACTTTTTTGTCACCTGCGCCGCGAATAAGAAAAGCTGCGTGAATTTCACGTGCCCTTTTGTCACTGTATTTGGCTAAAACTTGGTAATCCTCCAAACTAGCAGGCATAGAATGGATAGAACCGACCCAGCCATGCAACGATTTAATGAGAACCTCGTCACTCTTCGCTCGCAGTTAGCACACATTGGGGGAAGACGGGAGAGGAAAAAGGCGAGGAAACGCTACTACTAGACACGAAACGGTTACGGAGAAACTAGATAAACTGAAGTTTACGGTACGGTACGGAGCATTTCTGAAAAATAAAAGCCATGCCAATTTGTCAAGCGGACAACTGACGCATGGTGTACAGACTCAAAGCTACATTAAACCACGATCGCGTCTAATCGCGACACGACGGAAGCGGTCACACGTCCAGTCACCACTTCTGGGCCCGCCGTGGTAGCATAGCGGCTATGGCATGGCTTGAGGTCGCGTGTTCCATCCCGATTGCGGCAGCCACATTTAGACGAGGGCGAAATGCAAAAACGCTCGTGCACTTAGATTTAGGTGCTCCTCAAAGAACCCCAGCGGATCAAAATTAATACGTAGACCGCCACTACGGCCTGCCTCATAATCCGTGTGTGGTTTTGGCACGCACAGCCCCCTAATTCAATTCGAGTTTAACACTTCTGCCACGATGCGATCAGCCATGTCAAGCAATGCCAATGCTAACCTTCTCGGAGGGTATGAACAATGGCGCACGCCTCATGCAAACACGTCTTGCTTTGGGTTCTGTGTACTACACAAAGAAAAAGGAGTGGCGTACGCAAGGTAACGTTTACCATAAACTCACCGCCCTCGTTTTGCACTGAACGCTGAAGAAATTTAACATTTGCGACGACATCACCACTCATTATCGTCAATCAAAGCAAGCAGCACAGAAAGCATCATGAACATGGATTCCCACAGTGCGTGGTCGCATAACTTTTTCAACAATTCTTTTTAGGTGATCCGACAGCTTGTAAACATAAAGCATGGCAGAAATCTTCGCCTTAGGATTATCCTCAAAGGTGGCTTGTCTTGCACTTCTTTCTTCAAATCAGCAAGAAGCGATCCCGCTATGCCTGAAAGCACGTTGTCAGGGAAGCCTGCAGCTTTCAATCTTTCGACTTGGCTTTAAAAGCTGGATTCAACCTGGGGATGGCAAGACCTTGACAGCGATGCCGCCCTCACGCATGCTTTTGTTATCAACCACTTAACAAGCTTCGGACGTGCGTAACTAAAAGGTAGAAGGGCACGCATTTGGGCTGGTTGGTTCATGATTACGAGAAGACGAAACAGCGCTCAACAACAGGACAAAGGGAGAGCACAGACACAGACGAAGGGGAGCACAGACACAGCGCCCGTGTATGTGCTCTCCCTTCGTCCTGTTGTTCAGCGCTGTTTCGTCTTCTCGTAATTAAAGAGTAGTAGGCTTTTTCGAGAGCGAGGGGCATATTGCCAGCAAACATGTTTCAGAATGAACAAAAGTATTAATCTAACATCCTCAGCTTCTTATTTGCGGGGAACTCAGTTGTCAATTCCAGATTAGTCATGTTAGAAGGAAAAAAAATATATTTTCGACGTTATGCCGGGCGTCACACTGCTCTGCAGGAAATATTTCTTGCTGATTTGAAGACGGAATAAAAAATTCACCGACGATTAGGATACTCCGTAATGCAAAATTTGAGCGCAGCTCTATACGTGTTTTCATTTCGCAGGTCAATATTTTGTAGTATGATTATCCAGGTACATGGTTTTTATTAAGAAGAGAACGTTGTGAGTAGCGTAGCTGGCGCGGACAATCTGTTTTGTGTGGCACATGGCAAACGCAGCGAAGTGTGGCGCCACTGCCTCGGTAATCGGGAGAGCGCGAGAGGCAGCGCGTGGGTGACGCGTGGGTGCGATTCACGGCAGCAGCTGCCGCAGACAGACCATTATTTATTTATTTATTTATTTATTTATTTATTTATTTATTATTTATTTATTATTTATTTATTTAGCAATACTGTAAGCCTTTACAGGGTCATACAGGAGTGGGTCACAAGCAAAACAACACAAAACCTTGTGGGCCAATACAGGAGAAAGCAATGAAATGCGGAAATTTTTACAGCGCAAATAATTAAGATACAAACAGAACGAACAGATCAATGAAAATTATGCAAGGCAGACAATACAGGCAAGGGGTAAGAGCTGCGAAAAGTGCAGACGTGGTGATGAAACATTCAGAAGATAGTTGCGCAGCACAATGTTGTAGCAGAGCACTAAACAATCGCAAGCAGACCTACTCATAGCAAAGTGCACGTATTTTGGTTTCAAATTGTTCGATAGAGTCAACATGCGCAATTTCTTCTGGCAAATGGTTCCAGGCTTCAATTACAGAGGGAAAAAATGAATATTTAAATGTGTTGCAGCGCGCAGAAAAATGTCTTATGCACTTATCATGATTTGTTCTATCCCAATGTTGGAAAGGTGGCCTGATGTACTTTGTCTTGTCTATGCTTATGCGCCCGTGATAAAAAAGGAAAAGAAACTTCATGGCAGCGATACGCCGTCCTTCTTTGTGGGGTTTTACGTGCCAAAACCAGTTCTGATTATGAGGCACGCCGTAGTGGAGGGCTCCGGAATACTTTTGACCACCTGGGGTTCTTTAACGTGCACTACAGCGCAAGCACACGGGCGTTTTTGCATTTCGCCTCCATCGAAATGCGGCCACCGCGGCCGGGATTCGATCCCGCGGTCTCGTGCTCAGCAGCGCAACGCCTTAGCTGACTGAGCCACCCCGGCGGGTATATGCCGTCCTAATATTTGAGTCGGGATGTTCGCTTATTCACGTAAAGCAGTGAAGCTGTAAAACGGCGAGTATCTGCAATAAATAAACCGGAGTGCCATGTGCTGTATTCTATCTAGTTCATCAAAGAGATAATACTGGTGCGGGGGCCATACAATACTGGCATGCTCAAGTATCGGCTGAACGAGGGTTTTATACGCAGTTAATTTAACATTGGATAGTGCTGCAGCCAATTTCCGATTCAAGAAATTGAGTTGCCTGAATGCCTTTGCACAAATGTTATCAATGTACCACATTTGAGCGAGCTCGAGAATGTCACATATTTTACAATATCTGATCTTATTATTGTTGTACCCTTTATATTTTAAGTGAATATGTCGGGTACCTTTTTGTGTGTAAAAGTGATGCAAGCTGTTTTACTGATGTTGAACTTAATTCCCCATCTTTCGCACCAATTTGCAATGCTGTTTAGTGAGGTGTTTAGTTAATTTGGTCGTCCAGGAACAGAACAGTTGTGTAGACAACACAATATTCTGCGAAAAGGCGTACTGTTACGTTAGGCTCAACACATGATGGGATGTCGTTGATGTACACAAGAAAGAGCAATGGCCCCAGCACGGACCCCTGCGGCACACCAGAAAAAAACGTCAAGGCTCTCAGACCGTTTACCGATACATATTGTGATCTGCGTGAGAGATAGGACGCTATTCATGCAACAGTGTTTGATTCAACGCCAATTAGTTTGAGTTTTTCAATCAGTTCACAGGGGTACGCGATCGAAGGCTTTGGAGAAATCTACGAATATGGCGTCTCCTTGAAGTCCGGAATTGATTATCTATGCGAAGTCATGAGAAGTTTCGAATAGGTGTGTTATCGTAGAAAGGCCCTTCCTGAAACCATGCTGTTTAGGGTATGTCAGGTTACTGCTTTATAAGTAACTAATAATAGATTTGTTAATAATGTGCTCCATTAATTTGCAGCAACAGCTTGTTAGAGAAATCGGTCGGTATGTGTCAATGTGGAACCTATTACCGCTTTTGTGAATCGGGATTACTTTTGCAACGAGCCAGTCTGAAGGTAATGCAGCTGCTTGAAGCGACACCGTAAAAATCCTGTGTAAGAACGGAGCTAGTTGGGCAGCATATCGTTAGAAACGCATTGGAAATGTTATCGGGACTGGGCGTTTTTTTTTGGTGTGAATGTTCAAGAGCAGGTTCAGTATACCTGGCTCAGTGATAACGACAGTGGGCATCACTGAATCAGATGCAAAAGAAACGTCACTTGGACGGGAAGAGCTTGTGAGCACACCTTGGAAATGGGCTTTGAAAGCGTAGCAATAGCGTATGTGTCATGTGTGAGAGATTCCGCGATTTAAATTTGCACTAGTGAGTTTTCAGGTTTTCACAGATAGCGCCAGAAGTTTTGCGGCTGATTGTGCATGAAGTTCGCCAAAGTAATATAGAAAAAGTTATCTCTCGCCTTTTTTTAATTCAAAGTTTAACGCACCTGACAGATGCGCGATTGCCAATGAATTTTGTTTCTTCTGCGCATCCTTTGCAATTTTCTTTTCGAGTGGATGATATTGCGTGTGATCCAGGGTGTTTTTTGGTTTGTTCGTTTACGCATTGTGAGAATAAAATGTTCTTCACAATGTTTTATTGTACCTTTAAATTTAGCCCACAAGCCAATAACATCGTATGAAGGCAGCACTGTGAAATCCTCAAACACAGTCTCTAAATAGTCTATGATGCTGGTATCATCTGCTCTTCTATAATCTTTAAACTCAATGTAAGGATAGTTTTGTTGACCCGCCTGTGATGTTAGCTCAAAAAAGGTCAGTAAAATTATTTTGTCATCAGAAATGCCATCTTTTATGCTAATTTCTGGTTTGAGAGTGTTCGAGACAAATGCCAGCTCCAGGACTGACGCGGCGTCTCCCTGCTGTCTTGTCGTTGGGTTGTTGGAATAGACTGGGACAACCTAACGTTTGGGACTAGGGAAAAGGAAAGCTGTGACTCAAAATAATGTTTCGTTTTTCATTATCGCAGCTAGTTAGCTGTGACCAATAGGTCACAGCTTTCCTTTTCCCTAGTCCCAAACGTTAGGCTGTCCCAGTCCATTCCTGCAAGATTGAAATCGCCGGTTAATATCAGCTTAGTTCTGGCATTTACCTTGGTGTGAAGGAAACCGTGCAATTGCATCATGTAATCGACAGAAGCGTTAGGGTCCCTGTACACACCACCTATCAAAACCGACATGCCGCACACATTAACAGTACACCAAACCCTTTCATGACCAGCTATGCCTTGGTGTTTTTGAAATAAAATACTGTTTTTGATTACTATGGCTACGCCCCCACCGCGACCGTCACGATCTGTGCGAAGGAGACAATAAGCCACTGGAACGATTTCAGAATCGTGAATGTCGGGGTGCAGTCAGGTTTCTGTGATTACCATGATGTCAGGAGAGTACAGAAATAAAAGTTATGCCAATCATTTTCTCTTTTGTTGACGATGCTACGTGCATTAAGGCATAATAACGTCAGGGAGCATGTGCTTTGCGGTCATTTATCAGTGCCGCATGGAACAGAATCGTCATCATCGTGTGAACGCCTTAATAGGAGCCCTTTTATTTTTCTTGCCGTCCCACGCGTACCAGCTATTGCCACTTTTCAATTTATCAAACCGAAGGCTCACCTTTTCACCGTTCGCACGATCGACCTTCGAAGACTGCCACAATTTTTTTTGCACTTCCCGAACTGCTGGCGAAAAATCCTCAGAAATAGATATGGTATCGGGTTCCAGTTTAAAACAGTTACGAAGGATGGCAACTTTTTCAGAGAAATCATACAAGCGATGTATTACCGGTCAGTCTTTGTTCGTGGTCTTTCTACCAATACGATGAATACGTTCGAGTGATCGTACCGCTACCCCGAGCTTGTCCTTCGTTCTTCGTGACATGTTCTGCCAAGGATGTGTTAGTTTCATAATCGTCTTCCTTTAAACCAAAGATGACAATGTTATTGCGGCGGCTTCGATTTTTTAGGTCATCCAGTTTTTTGGCCACGTGTGACACTTATTTCTGTGCGGCAGTAATTGCAACTTCGCACTTATCTACCTTCTCCTGGTAAAGTTTAAGTGATGCGAGTGCAGCTTCGATATCTGTCAGCCTCGCTTGCACATTATGTAATCTGGTCTGAAGAAGAGTTTGAGAGGCCTGAATTTCCGTAACTACTTTAAGAACATCATCAATCTTGGGCCCTGGATTTTCTTCCACATCTCCACTCAGTTGTAATAGCAAACGCACAACATTCAATGATTCACAGCAACAGCGAAAAAAAAAACACCCGGGGCTCGTCAACACCACTAACCCAACCCAGCTGGTTCTTAAGCACTTAGACAAGGACCATTTATCACTAACCTGTACGAAAGCGAACAGAGGGTTGAGCATTGCGTCTCGGATGGTGCCACCAAGCCCACATGCCCGCTAATGCAGCGCTTTGTTTCCAAACAGATGACGCGTGCTACTCTGGCGCCATATCGTAGTCATCGTCGCCGCACAGCCCGTGTTGCGCGGCACTTCTTCGCGCGCCTTCGTTCCACCAACGACGAGAGCGGCCCTTCGTCGCGGGGAAATCATGCCACCATTGTCGTCGCCGGCAACGCCCAAGGGAGCGGGGTCTTTACGTGTGGGTGTAAAAATAATCGAGTTGCGTTGACCGCTGTTGGTGCTCCAGATTGGTAGTGGGGAAAGCGTACGCTGTTAAACACTAGAAGCACCACATATTGCTTCAATGATGTATCTCAGTCGTTGCGTTGAACGCTCTTTACGCACTTAACTGCCTTAACTTCATTAGTAACTATCGTACCTGACATCTGTAAAACTTAATTTAATACACTGAAGTCGTTTTAAGTGCGGAGCACTTTAGGGACCCGGTATTGCCGTCCCTCGTCGGTGGGTGTCACGTACAACACAAGGTCTGACCGAAAAGAACTCTCACTCTCAAGCCGCGCAAAAATAAAAATTGCTCGTCGGTCTGCGGAGTCCAACCACCGACCTCCGGGTTGCGAGACCACCAGCGCTAACCGATTGAGCCACTGTCGGTTTTCTCCTTTACTGCATGGACTTATTAGTACTGTTATGCGAAAATTAGTTGCGTTACATTTATAGAGACATCAAAAACAAATGCACACACGCTAGGCAGTCCAATGAAAGTTCAAAAATCAGGCAAACAATGACAAGCGTCCAGATACGAAATCCGCTCAGGAACGGGATGAAAGGTTGCAATCACACTACGCACTTGAGCTGCCTCTTCTCGAAAGACAGACCTTGTCGAGCAAGGTGGCTTGGCATGTCTGTCGATCATTCGGCTCCTCCATAATAAATACAGACCTAATAACATAAACAAGTTATATGGTGTATTACTGATTGTCTTTTTGAAAGGAAGGAACCGGATACCGTAAGATGTTAGAGAAAATTCTTTTTTGATAATTCTTTGTAAAATGTTCCGAAAATAAAATGCGTAACGACAAAGAATAAAGCAATGTTCTATTGTCTCGGGTTGGATGCAAAGTATACAATGTTTTAACTGGCAGGGTCTAAGTGTGCAGCTTAAAGAAAAATGTTTTCGCAGCTGGCGTTAAAGGGACACTAAAGACAAATATTATTTCAGTGTGGACTGTTAAAATACGATCCCAGAAACCTCGAAATGGTTGTTTCGGACCAAGAAAAGACTTATGAGAAAATTGCATTTGAAGCGTCCGAGCACCTCTAGCGCCATTCTCGAGCGAGGAGTGGTGACGTCATGGTCTCATAGTGGCGTTGTGCCGCCAGTGAGTAAAACGCCGCCCGCAGACGGCGATACGGCTCTTTTGTGGAAAACGCAGACGCGTCGCCAGTAACAGAGCGAAGCCAGAGCCGACGGCAGTGTGAAAGCGGAAGGAAAAGCGTGCGCCGATTGTAACATGATGATCGTCGACGCTCGTCGCAATAGACCTTGTTGACGACACTGACGACACATTGGCTCGCGATGCTGGGCTCGATTTGAGCGATTCAAGCTCCGTTGAGCGTGACATGCTGCTGGGGGCTCGAGGTTCCGACTTCGTTGCGTACTACGACGGCGGCTTCGACACCGGCTTTTCCGAGGGCGAGAGCAGCGAGGACTCCGGCTATGCGACGTCGGGCGACGAAGCTGGTCACCGTTCGGACGTGCCATCGCGCGGACCGTTCGGGCATCCCGCGACATCACATGGGCGTGGCATTCTCTGCTGCTTGCGATCTCAAGTGCGAGATTAGCTAGCCAGTAACACCAGCGCAGCATCACGCGATAACGGAACTACTGAAACTGGAAAGCGCGCGGCGCAGAGTCGAGCGAAAACGCAACCTTTACACAACCCATGTCGTTATCAACGGTAACGCCAAAAAGTTATTTTTTCTAAGAATCTAAAAGTCGACAAGAAGCGTTTCCTTTCGTTTTATAATCCAACGAAATGATGTTCTTAATCTGAGTGGTTGAGTATTAGTGACATAATTCTTTGAGGAGTGCCTTCGTCATCGGGTAAGTACCTGAATGTCCCTGGGGAGTCTGTTAGGTCTCCTGAATTTACCTCAATTTCTCGATTACTAAAGCTCTGCTCGCGATTATATTGACACCTTAGACCTTCTAGAGCATTACTCTATCACTTTAGTTTGACCTTTTATTTGCCTTTAGTGTCCCTTAAAACACATTCTATGGACACGGCAAAGAACATTTTGACCAAACAGTGACAGATACGGCTTTCGATACATAAGTGCAGGGAAAAGGATATCTACAAGTGCTATATTTAACGACGTTCAATCAACGCCAAATAAATATTCTAGCGTGAATCTGGCTTTTTAAAATGAAATGGTATCGGACGAGTTCTTTTAGGAAGCCCCATAAGGGCAGTTCTTGAGCAGAGTTTGTCGTGACGAAACGTAAAGGGAGATGTGAAGCAGGACGTGTTCTATTAGGGGCAAGAAGGAAAGAATGATGGACGTTTTTAAGGTGTAATATTCACATGAATAATTGTCGCACAAACAAATCCACAAGTCTGAGACCTCCTTTCTCAAGTGGAAGAAAAACATTGTCTCTTCTCATGGCTTCCCATGATGAACGCCAAATAAAAGATGCAAATATTTTATGAAATGCTTGAACATGGATGCGAGAGCAGTGCAAGACCTGCAGAACATAAAGAAGCTTAGAAACAAGAAATATATTGCATGCCTTAGGTCTTGCAAAAATGGAGAGGTCACGTTCCTGCCAGTTCGACGGATAACGGTTATCGGCGGAGGTCCAATGAGGTCCACTATTACGGAAGTTATCGAGAGGTACACCAAGATATAGCAGGGAAGACTGCTTCCAATAAATATTTGGGAACACAGAGGGAGCCTAGCCAAAACCCCTACTTTTATCAAGATTTACACAAGCTCCTGCAGTTTCACAGAAATGCAAGGTAGTGTTCTTTGCCTCAGTATAATACTTTTACCGTTTACTCTCTTTAATACTTCATTATCAGTACTGTTTTGGATTAAGGTTGTGTGGCCTTGATAAAAGACGAAGGAAGCTCACCCTGTTTAGAGGCTTCTTTGAAAAGCTGCTCAAGAAAAGGACACAGAAATTCCTGAAATAATGCATAAAACTCAGCTCTAAGGCCATCAGGGCCAGTCGTTTTGTTTTTCTGCAGAGCTTCGGTCAACTGCAAGCTTAATTTCTTCTCGAGTTATTGGCTCGTCAACGATGACTCGATCATCCTCTTGTAAGTGTGGCATAAGAGAAATAAATTGATCAGCTTTTTCTTCGTAACCCTTCTGAAACGTAACTGCAGTGTAAAGATTTTTATAGTGATCTTCAAATATGGTGATTATCTGCGACGTTTCACTATTTATGGAACCACCAGATTCAATTTGTAATATTTGCTTGGAAAGTGCGCATGGCTTTTCACCCCCCAGAGCCCTTTTTGTGGGCTCCTCATCCGTGAAACGAATTGTACATGCGTGAACGCACCACTGCTCCTCTGTACACGTCCGTCTCATATTTCTGTATTTCTGCTCGAACTGTATTTATCTCGTCGCTATACAACCCTGGCTTTCGAAAAGTGTGCAGCTTATGAAGTAGATTATAAAGGTGATGTTTTAGGGGCGAAGCTCCTTAGGGCGTGGGTCTGTCCTTCCTCCGATGTAGTATGTAGCCACCTGTAGTTTTATGAAGTGTTCACTAGATGGCGTTCCGGTTCCGGTTCCACTTCCGGTTCCGGTTCCACTTTGCGCGCGTTCGATGCGAACGCGGGCAAAACGCCGACGGCGTCGACAACAGTTCTGTGCGTTGCTGGCGCTGCTGCATGTCCAAGTTTATACAGCTGATAAAACTACCTTGAGTCAACCCCATGGCTGCTTCGCATACTACTCAGGGTTCCCCTACGGGAAGATGGTGTAATTTTCTCTCTCGTTCCCGACGCGCTCTCTCTTTATCTCTCGTCCGTAGCTGTGGTTTACCCGAATGATCCCCCGGTGCTTCGCCCACTCATCATCATTCACTTCGTGGATATGCTGTGATTTTTTCTGCATTTTATCTTTGAGACAGCTCACATGAAATAGCAATCGCTTCATTTTTTACTCTCTGTTTTAACATTTCCCATTGAGCAAACAGTGGGATCTGTCGACATTGCGTAATCTCTAGGAATAATTCGTTCACTTTGGTTACAAATTTTTCCTCTCGCCAAACTTCTGTGTTAAGTTTCCACAATACCCACTTTGGAGTAAGCTTGCGAAACTTTCTTGGACACCATGAAACAGCTACTAAACAATGGTCTGTGAAAAATGTTGGCTTCACGGCGTAGTTGTTAATGTGAGACCAGAGATCCGTCGAAACTATACACACGATCAAGTCGAGCTTGAGAGACTGCTTTGAAAGTGCGTGAACAACACGCAAGAAGGCATGTACGCTACCACGTGTATTAGATTGGGGTCTTCCAGTAATTGGTGAACCAAAGTTGCACTTGCATCATAATGCTTTGTTAGATATGAATGATCTCTAGGATCACAAACACCGTTAAAGTCTCCCAAAACTACCAAATCTCTGTTAGTGTCTAGGAACGGAGCAAGAGAGAGAAAGAAAGCCTTCCTGTCACTCACTGTTTGTGGGAGCATAGACACAAATAAACCGACAAATACGTGAACGAAAAGAGAGGTCACAATGTAGAAAGCGGCCTTCTCCCTCAACACGTAGCGACAATGAAGCGTGATTCAGCAAAAAGCATCCAGAGGAAGCACCACACGCTTGGCTAACACACACCTCGTAATCTGGTTGAAAAATTTGCAGCGCAAGGCTGGCATTGCTAGTAGAAGAAATCTTGGCCTCTTGCACTGCACCTTTTGCGAAACCTGGACGATGATGCCATAGACATAATCACGGTCAAAATTAACAGTCACTGGAGATCCGGCACGGTCCCACCGGAATGGAGGGAGGCCACGGTGACGTTTATACTGAAACCCGGCAAACCACTAACAAAGGGGAACCTCAGGCCCATATCACTTACATCATGTATTGGCAAGGTAGCCGAACATGCTATTTATAACAGGATAGTAGAACACATAGAAAACCAGGAGCTTTTCAGGCACAATCTCATAGGTTTTCGGAAGACATTATCCACACAGGACGCCATGCTCATGATTAAACGAGCTATTATTGAAGACCCTAGCAGGGACGTAAAGGGCCTCCTGGGTCTGGATCTTATCAAAGCATTTGATACGGTGGCACATAAACATATCCTGCATGAAATCTCAACCTTGAACCTGGGAAGCAATTTTTACAATTATGTGATGTCCTTTCTAGCTAATCGGACAGCTCGGGTCAAACTCGGGACAGTCACAGGTGGTCCATACAATTTAGGCAACAGCGGCACACCACAAGGTTCGGTATTGTCCCCGCTCCTCTTTAACATTGCCATGCAGAGGCTCTCGGAGGAATTGGCCACAATTCCGAGCTTGGGGCACGTCATATACACTGACGATATGACAGTCTGGGTCCCCAGGGGGTCACTCGATGCACTAGAGCAGACACTACAGGCAGCCGTAGACACCACAGAATCCTTCCTTAAGGGCACATGACTCAGGCTATGACCTAGTAAATCTGAGCTCCTGCTCTTTAGACAGGTGAGACAGGCTGTTAGGAACCTTGCCCCCTTTAGAAACTCTACCAATTAAAATCACAGACAACACAGGACGGGTCATAGCCAGAGTAGACACAATTAAAAGTTTGGGTCTTGTCTTTCTTGTTTTTTGTTTTTTTTTTCTTCTTTTAATCTTCTCTTGTTTTCTAATCTTTTCTGCCCTTACCCCATCCCCCTGTGCAGAGTAGCCAACCGGACACTTAACCTGGTTAACCTCTCTGCCTTTCGCCTCTTATTTTCCTTCCTTCCTTCGTTCCTTCCTTCGTTGGGTCTTCTCAATGACGCAAGGAGCTGTAATGCTACGACTCTAAACCATCTCACAGGGCAGGCGAACAGTACTTTAAAGCTCCTGGGCAGGGTCTCAAATCGAAATGCAGGTCTCAATGAGGACAATCTCATCAGAGCATATCATGCATTCTTCATCAGTCATGTCACGTACATTGCATCATACCTGAACTGGGGGAAAGGACAGAAGGCTAAGCTAAACGCACTTATACGTTCCGGACTCAAGAGGGCTCTGGGGCTCCCGCACGGAACGAGTACCGAACTTCTCAACAAGTTAGGACTTCACAACACTATAGATGAGCTCATTGAGGCACATTCGATGTAACAAATTGCAAGACTATCCAACACAGGGCGCAAAATTCTAGATGAAGTCGGAAATCTGCCTCGAGGAGGAGACGTCTCTAAGTTCAAACTACCCAAGGCGGTGGAGACACATTTACTTGTGGACCCCATACCTAGAAATATTCATCCTGTCCACAACAAGGGCAGAAGGGACGCCAGGGCCAAATGCATTCTGGGAAAATTGCACCAACAACAAAGCTCAGCCTTTTTGTCGATGCAGCTATTTATGGATCGGGCAACCGCTACGCTATTGCCGTGGTCGATGAGAACGGTAAATTAAGAAGCGCGGCGTCACTAAGAACGAGCTCAATTCATGCCGCCCAAGAAGCAAGCATAGCACTTGCTTCGTGAATTACAATGAGGAGAAGCTCCACGATTTTCTCCAAATCGCGTACAACTATTAAGAACTACTCAGCCGGCTTCGTCTCAATGGAAGCACACAAGTTACTTATACAAAGTATTAATACTCATAATTACCAGCAACTGGATATCTCACACCTAGTCTGGTTTCCGGCTCATCAGGGCCACTCGGTCAGCCTCAATGGCTGCAATCCTAACGAGCAAGCTCACTCTGCTGTGCGAGATCTCACATGCCGCGCACCAGAACAAGAACTGCTCCAGGATGACTGCGTCTCCTACAAAGACCCACTTAGTACTTTTCACGAAATCACCTCACACTATAGGGACGGCAGGAGGTTTTTTCCTCCCTCCCCCCCCCCCCATCATAAGCTGAACCGAGCTCAGGCAGTCACATTAAGGATGATTCAAACTAAATCTTATGCCACACCTTTTGTGTTTAACAACATTGACCACGAGTTTCCCGCGGAATGTAAAAATTGTGGGCACACTACGTGTCTATTTGATCATATGTTCTGGCTGTGCCCCAACCAAAGAGTTTCGGACCTCAACAGTGAGGATGACTTGAGTTGACGCATATCCAGCGAAGTCCTCAAAGATCAACTCCTGGCCGTCCGGAGAGCTCACGACATCGGGAAAGCCTTTGGCCTACCGGTGCCTACGTGGGCGGAGCCACCGACTTAGCCTGGGGGCTTTTGCCCTCGGGCCCTAGTTTCTCTGGACCAAAATAAAGTTCTTGCCATGCCATATGCCTTGCACTGCACCAACATCAATTTCATGCTGCCTAAGCACCTGGAGTAACTGCTGCTGACGCCTTATATTCCGCAGCCCACGCACGTTGAGTGTCGCTACACATAAGGGGAGGGTGAAGGCGGTAGCCATTTTGCTGACTTAAAGCTTTTGTTCTTCATCGCCCTTGGCCACAGGTGAATCTGTGGTCTTGTTCCCTTTGCACTTCTCTATAGCAAACTCCTGACTTCGTTGACAAAACCGCCGCGGCACACCATCACCAGGGGAGGGAAGCTGTTGAGCACTAGAAGGCGCACTCGGCTGTAGTGCCCTCCCTGTTGCTTCATCGTTGCACAGTGCCGGACGCTTTCTCGCTTGCCTGCTGTCCATCGCCTCTTCTTCCTTTTCGCCATCAGGGGGCTTTTCTTTAAAATTGACTAGGTCATGTGCGCAAACCGAGTTATCATCGCCAGTAGCTTCGCTTGTATTACTTGGGCTGCTGTGGTTGCTCGGCATTGGCTCTGGAGACTCAGGTTCTTCATCCCTGATTCCGCCTGTAGCTTCTCTGGTGGCATCGACTATCTATGTAGCATTCGTGAGATGGTCCAGTTGTGGCTCTTGTGCGCTATGTAGCCCTGAACGAAGCTTATTGGCGTAGGTCGATACATAGGCGTCCGCCGAGTGACCAAATTACGTTCCTGCAGTCATTCTTCGTGCGAACTGCCCGAGACTGGAATGGCCTTCCGAGACAAACTGCACTCATCCGCAATAACAGCGAGCTTGAAATCTGCCATCGAGTGTTGCTATATAGATAGTCGATGCCACCAGAGAAGCTACAGGCGGAATCATGGATGAAGAACCGGAGTCTCCAGAGCCAATGCCGAGCAACCATAGCAGCCCAAGTAATACAAGCGAAGCTACTGGCGATGACAACTCGGTTTGCGCAATGAACGCTGCACTGCAAGCATCTCGGCGTTCTGGGTTGTCGACGGACGTGTTCCACACGCCTGCAACGAAGGCACAGCGGAGGCCTGCCGGGGATAAGTACCAGGCACTGGTGTCCCTAAATGGACATAATGTGTGGTATAGAGCTTACGGTGACAGTATCCTTGAGCACCAAGGAAACCTCCCGGTTGGTCGTCACCCACTGTTCCATACCAGTGCATCTCCATACCTCTCTCTGTACAGACTGACCCTGACCGTACGCCTGGAACGCCTCTTCAACACGTCGAGCTTCAGGGTGAGACGGAAGCCATAGTAAGTTACTTAAGCTTGATATGTCTAGTCTCCGGATCTACTACCATGCACTTCAGTCCCTTGACACGGAGTTAACCACAGGCGACGAGTTTCTGTTTCACCGCACTACTAGCGCAGGTAACTTTATTTATTTATTGACACCTGAAGGGTCCCAACAGGAAATTACATGAGGGGTGCGCACTGAAAAGGCGGGAATGATGATGACGTTAAACAGAGGAGTCACAACACTCGATGACAGATCTAAAGCGCGCTGTTATCGCGGATGAGTGCAGTTTGTCTCGGAAGGTCATTCCAGACTCGGGCAGTTCGCACGAAGAATGACTGCAGGAACGTAGTGGCGCGGGATCGTGGCGGGATTATCGAGTTCGGATGGCCTGTTCGACGAACACGATGAGCCAGCAGGATCAGCTTGCTGTCACGAGATATGGAATAAAAAAAAGAAAAACTCTAATAGAGGCGTAGGCGAGAGATGCGACGACGAGAGGCAAGAGGCGACAGGTCTAATTTATATTTTAGCGATGAAACGCTAGTGCGACATGAGTAATCTGAAAGAATAAATCTAGCAGAACAGTTCTGAACAGATTCGGGAGCTTTAGTAAGATTAGCTTCATCATCATCAGCCTATATTTATGTCCACTGCAGGACGAAGGCCTCTCCCTGCGATCTCCAATTACCCCTGTCTTGCGCTAGCTAATTCCAACTTGCACCTGGGAGATTAGTCTGGCAAGGGTCAAAGATAGCACATGCATGTTCAAGTTTTGGTCGCACGAGCGTTTTATAGGCAAGACCGTAGAGGCTTGGGCTGGTCGGTACATACTCGAGAGGGAAACAGCGCGAAAAAACACGACAAGAAGACAAGAATTGAGACACACACCAGCGCTGACTGACGACTGAATTCTTTATTCAGAAAGGAACACGTATATACCAAAAGAGAAAAAAGAAAGTAAAGAAGGGTATATCACTGCGCATGGGCAAAAAATATAGGCAACTGATTTTATGGGTGGCGGTGCCCTGAAGAGATTACGGAGAAGATAACCATGAATTTTGTTAGCTGAATTGATTATGTGGGTTACATGATTTGTCCAAGACAAATCTTTGGAGAGGTGAACGTCTAAGTACTTGAAGGAGTCCGTATGTAGATATAGTACTGTTATTATTCTTGTAGGCAGGGGAGATGTAGTTAGGTTGACGGTGGAATGAAATGTGTAGAGTCCTACTAGTGTTCGGGGAGATGAACCAAGTAGCACACCAGCCTTGAATATGAAAGAGATCCTCTTGAAGGGAAAATACGTCAGCGAAGTTATTGATAGGGCGGTACAGGACACAATCATCAGCAAGAAGACGTGTTACAGAGGTTACAGTAAATGGCAAGTCATTATTGTAGAATAAAAACTTTCTTCTTAAAGGTCGTCTATGTGTGCGCTATAGCATCGAGGGAAGTGGACTAATGGAACCTTCTACGTTTCGGTCAATCCAGATTTCGGTCCCTCCAAATCTAGAAAGGGAGTGGCACAGTAGAATTCGGTTTCATCAGAGAACAAGCAGACACGTCCAAGCGAACGCGAAACCAAGAAAAAGAACACTGTCAATTTACGCTCTCTTCGCAGCACCACGTCTATATATAGAGAGGGAGAAGTACGAGAAAAAGACCAGTTCTGTGGGTAGAAGCGTGTGAGGCGGATCTATGTCAGGGTGTGGGAGTAAGAACACGGAGTGGGAATGCACTGTCATCGAAGCATACAAATGGTCGCAAGAGAACCATACGCGCAGACCGCGTACCAACATATGCGGTTCCGGCTATGTTCGCGGAGGGAAAGTGCCTGCTCCTTTCACAGAAACTGGACCAGAGTACAATGGGAGCTGGATAGAAAGGCAGGGGAGAACGTCAGCCTTCCGAGTTGTTATGGCGAAGGAAATAGAGGCGAAGGAAACAGAGGGAGCGTACGTGAAGGGAATCGAGGATACGGGCGGCTGCTGTGTGTGCGGAGTTGATAGAGTCGTGTGCGGTTTTCGGCGGGCAACATTTATTCCCTGTTTCCACTTCTGGCATGCAAGACAGTGAGGTGCAGCGAAAATGCAGGATATATGAGTCCAGAATCGCAGGAAAAAATGAAAAAAACGGCTGCAAGCATACTGCCTAAATGGTTCGAAATAGTTTTTCAGACTAACGCCATTGCATTTAATGACCATATATACAGAACTTGTGCAAAATGCTTAGCCTAAGTAAAATGATAATCTGTACCTTGAATGTACAGTTATTCAAAAGATAGATGATGCTTAGAGTTACTAGAAATGAGCGGCAACGTATTCATCGTAACTTCAACAATTCTATCTCGTTCCGTTCTTCTGTGCAACATGATTTTCGTAAATAATATTCTTGCGAAGCACAACTTTTTTCCTACGTTCACAAACTTCACCTATAATTTTACACCATTCTTCTTTGGCTGACTGCATTTTGCTTGATTACTCTAAAGCGAAAGAGTGCTAACTTGGGAAAGTTGATATAGATGTTTAAGCTCAATACAGTAACAGCACGTGGGACCGGAAGAATGCGATTTGTGCGTTTTCTACTGTTTTTAGAGTCCCGCGTGCTGTTTGTGTTTCTAGCTTATATTCTAAAATGTTTGAAAAAGTGTGTCCCAAACGACTTCTAGGAAAACTAAGACAGTCAAATATGGACGCCCATCTCCTTGCCTCACTCAACTACTTCCTTAGTAGTTGCCTTCAGTTTGTCGCAAGCAATGGCAAACAATCTTTCACTGAGTCCATGCATACTGGAGTACCACAGGGATCCGTTAGGATTCCCCTACTCTTCTTAATATATATTAGCGACCTTCAGGATTGTGTTTCTACAAAAACTTCCCTGCTTCCTCACGACTGTGTTTAAAGGGATAGGGACACAAAAGTTGGCTGGTGGTGTTTTGCATCGGAACAAAAGTTGAACTGTTGAAAATGACGAATACAACAAGCTGCCTTGAAAAAAAGAACGAGAAACATCTTTTTTGTGATTTTCTGTTGCACATTGCCTTCAAGCGGCCGCCGGTAGAAGCTGAAATTTGACGTCGTAACACCCACCCGTGCGCGCGCGGCCAAGGTCGGCCACAGCCGTCGCAGTGTTTCCGGGGGTGTCGGTCCCTTGCAGCGTTTGTTTAACCCCTTTCGACGATCTTCGCACGTGGTCCGTCTGAAACATTATCCCCTTCGGCGCTCCACGCAGGTGGTGCGTCTTACATGCGCCTTCCCGCGGTCGTCGCGCGGTATTGACGCGTTCGTCGCGGCGGAAGGAAATGCCCACACATTGCTATTATTGCGAAGCAATTATATGGACACTTCAACCGGATTTCTGCCGTCGGCGTCGCCGTCGTCGTCGCCGTCGCCGTGAGGCTCCGTATAGATTCCAAGGGCCATAAAATCGTCGCCGCGCGCCGTATGCGCGAGCGAAAGCGCGCGGGGGACGCGCGCTATCACGGAGGGCGAAACCCCCCCGCGCGCTATCACGGAGAGCGAACGCTCGGCGGAAAACAAACGTGACCGTCGCGCAAAAGACCGTGGGGGTATGGGAGGGGGAGAGGGAGGCGGGGCGGCGCTGTGCTCCGGCACCAAAGGCGTATCTTGCCACTCAATCTCCCACGCGAAAGCAACAAAGTGGGAAGAGGGGGGGGGGAGGGGGGGGGGAGACAGCTTCTTCTCTGCCAACAACTTCTTCTTTGCGCGTTGCCCGGGGATACCGGTCGTCCGCACCGTCTCTTATCTCCACAGTGTCCACACGGCTCTGACCTTTCTATGCGCTGTACATTCGCCGCTCAGATTCCGTTGAAGCGATAGACCGCGCGAACCTGCGCTTGCTGCCAGCGTTTTGACAGTCGTTGGCTGCGGTCATTCAGTGTGATCTATTCATGTTTGCTTGTGCGCGCGCTGACACCACGATTGTTAATTCAGTTAGTAAGCGAATGTGTCCAACTTTATGCTGCCGATAAAACTACTATCCCTACCCCGAATAGCTCTCTACTAATTTGCTATCGCAATCGATGCTTCGCCTTTCGGGCGAAACTGCGACATTTTTATAAGAGCATCGTCGGTCGTGACACGCCGTCGCAAACGTTTCCCAGAGACGAGAAGGTGCGTAAACTTTGGATACATGCCTGTCAGCCATCACGCCCAGCCAGGAGACCTCTAAAGAATGACTTCATTTGCGCGGACCACTTCGTCGGCGATGACTATGTGACCAGCTCGGTTGTGCTGAAAAGCCTCGGCATGCCGCTCAAAAGGAAACGCCTAAAGCCTGACGCTGTGCCATCTGTCTTCTCACGAAAACGCAAGGCAGAAATGATCAGCGGCGCGTTTGAAAAGAGGAGGCGAAAAGATGTCGGTACTGTTTTCCTTCACTTGCAGCCGTCTTGAGCAGTGTGAGGGCGAGGCTGGGGCGAGATACCCGAGGCTGGGCACGAACGCAGTAATGTCTAAAAACATTGACAAAGCGTAGTTTAGAATACAAGGCTAGCGCGCGCGAGCGTGACTCACGAGATCAGTCCTACATGGCAGCGGGGCAGATATTAAACCAGAATTAACTAACAAACACAGCTCTGCTTCTCCACAGGCTAAAAGCATTAAAAAAAAAACTGGGGAGAACGTCAGACGGGTGCTGCCATCTGTCGGGCGGCTGGCGAAGTGGACGTGAGAGTCTCGGAAGTACTGATACCTCACAGCAGTTGCTCACGCCGACGACATAAACTACTATTCAGTCATCCACGCAGTGCTAAAGTACCCCGCAGCTGCCTCGCCTGCGTGCGCTCTTGAAAAATCAAGTTTACAGAGGAAATGACAAATAATTCTTGCTGAAATGTCTGATGCAGAGCGAAATCTTCGCGCCACGGTTCGCGAAAACCTGACCGGCACTTCCACGGCCGCCGGCTCTTCTTCGTCGCTTGACGCGGAAGGCTCGTAACCGTAAGCGGTAATATTTCTTGCCAAGTTGGAATGCTCCTCGTCTTCAGAAATGTACTCATCTCTGGTAGAGGCACCAGAACTCGAATCCATGCTCGCGATGGCGGCGTCGGCGCGCTTCGAATGACCGTGGCCGGCCGGCTGGCTATCCGACTAGGGTGTCGTGACGTCACGCCTTCCAACTCCAGCGGGTCGGGCGGCGAGGCGCGCGCTCACAAAAACGCCAAAAATAAAGCCATCGGCTCTTCTTTCGGCACAGTGTGTGACTGCTTCTTTCGGTGTAATCACACTGAGGAATAATTTTCAGCATTTTCGTAAAATTTTCTGATTGTGTGTGCCTATCCTTTTAATAATGCGAGATGTAGAGCAGTTCGCGGAAGCCAAGGGTTTATGCGGAGTGAACTATAATCGCTGGTTATTACAGGTATTTGCTGAAATAAATATTGTACATAAACATTCTATTAAGAATGACAACAAAACTGCTACCTTAGAAAGCAAGCAAGATCTCACAGTACCTGTCTCTTCTTGGCTTCATTGGCTTCATGTAGCTGTCTAACAATATTACTGGGGAGAGCGGTAGCGCGAATCACAATAACAACTGGATGACGAGCAAACAAGGACGAACGTTGTTTAACAAAACTCAAACCATGAATTTCTCTTCTCGTTCGGTGTTGGACATGACTAATGGAATAGAATCCTAACAAGTTAACTGTACACTTTCTCATTATTTTCTAAATAAAAGGGTTTTCAAATCGTGTTCCTTGTCTCGGCGTTAACGTTATTGGTTATCGTAACTGAACATTGCACACTACCAGTAGCCCTATACAGTTAACAATGCTATCTGCATGCTGGTAACCTCCCCTATGTTTCTTCTCTCTATGTACTACTCCGCAAGCTCTTGCTGTTTGCACAACTAAACTTAAATACGTGGCGTCTATATATATTGGGCAAATTGCAGGGGCCATGAGGGAGGTAGTGGCCGAATACTGTACCAGGGAGGCCAATTCCTGTACTGGCCTCCATTCGTCCTGCACAGGTCTTCGTCCTGCAGTGGACATAAATATACCCTGATGATGATCATATATATATATATATATATATATATATATATATATATATGTATATATATTGGATGCATTTTCTGGTAAACGCGTTACTATAACTGAATTTCCACAATATAGTGCTGCCATATTTATTACTAACAGCAATAACCACCCACATATTGTCACATTCATCAAAAACGCCCTTGCATTTTCTTCACTTGCATCCCGCCGCAACAATTGCAGGCCTTCTTTATTTCACATGATCAGTAATGAAATCCCACAGCCCCACCCTGATCTAATTTCTCCACCCTCTCGCACTTGTTCATGCATCGATCGTAGTAATAAAGTGGTATTAACATGTGACGCACGAAGGCTTCTATTTACTCGATTATCCCACGTTCTTCGAAGGACCCGAATGGCTTTCTCGGATCAATCACTTCAAAGCAAAATATTGCTCGTTTTCGGAAATTATTAGCTTTCATTGACTAAGTGGAAATGTTCTTTTATTATTATGTTTTTTGTATTCAGACTTCCACCTGTAATGACTTCGAGCATTCAGGGAATGACATGAGCATGAAAATAGCTGCATATATGAGCCGGTCTTCAAGCACATGTCAGTGATCAAAAGGTCGAAGCATAAGGCGCATAACCTAGTGGACGGTCACAAGGAACAAGACGGATCCAAGCGCAAGCTGTAAGTGCACAAAAGCACAAAATAAGACGTTGTGTTCATGCGGGAAACGCCACAAGTCGAAGCATTCCAAGAGCTTAAACGGTGCCTGCTGTCATCACCAGTACTCGCATACTCTCACGAAGCCACATATACCGAAATTGAAACCGATGTCAGTAGCGCAGGTCTCGGCCTATAGCTTTTAGTGTTCAAACGTTGATGTAGACACACACAGTGCTAACTTTCAACAAACTTTATTATAAAAAAAACTTTGCACAGCTTATACGTATACACTAATAATAGCCCTGCTCACCACCCTTATAAGAACACGACAGTAATTATTCGCGTACAAAACACTAAGTAGAAAAGCGAGCATTTGATCACCTTCATTCTGCGGAGTGCATGGAACGAACTTAAGTAATCTTAAGGATCGTAACAGCGCAACCATAACACGGACAAAAGGAATGAAGGAAAATCGATAGCACGGATCCTTAAGATGAATTACAACCAATTGGCCCAACTTGCCGTCTTGTTGCGAACCTAAATAATTTCTATTACACGTTTGTGGCTATTTAGGACCACAATAAATGTCTGATTAGGCAGTCTCTTAAAGACTGGTTGAATGCAAAAGATATGCGGCATAAGCGCTTCTCTGATGCCACACCTCATAAAAACTGAACGCAAAGAAGAAACAAGAAGAGACGTAACAAATGACGTATTCCAAACAGGCAAAACGTACGCGTGCTGCATCTTCCTTGATAAATGATCGCTGGAAAAGTAGCGCCTAACCATCCCTCGTAATGAGCTCCATCCATGAGGCTCAGCAGAAACGACACCTCTGTTTCCTGCCATTCTGCGCTAAGATGAATGAGTCACGAGAGACAAAGAGAAAGCTTTGATCGATGTCGTGCTCATGGTGCACGTAGTTAGAAAGGCAGGGCGCATAACGTTATGGCGACACTTATTTCGTAATTGCATATCTCAAAAGCTCTAGAAAGGTATTAGTGCTAACGCCACCGCGTGTATTCTTGCTATAAATGTTGTCATGCTCCGGTCCTAGTTTGTTTTTATGCAAGAGACATTCACAAGCATATTGAAATGAACGGTAATTACCCACCGTCGTCGAGTGACGCAGTTGTTTTTCCTCTCCAGAAACACGTAATTAGGTAGCCTAAATGCGCAACTGCAACAGCTAAACTTGCTTCGCGTTTTTATTAAGTGGAAGAACTTACGAGATCACCAGAAGCAGCTTTCAAACTAACTGTTTTTCGGCTCTTGGTATATGAGGATGCAATAATTGCGATGATAATGTTGCTCTGCTAGGACTCTGTTGATAATCAGAATATCGCACTCTGACCAACTTAACACGCAAACGCTTTTCAAACGTTCGTGCTTAAGTGCCGTGAAAGCAAAAAGTAAACAACCGCGCACTTCCCTGCAAAAATGTTGCGCTATAAACAGGAATAACTACTCGTGCGACCTTTGAAAATCGGACATAATGTTCTGCGACGCCTTTTACAGTCACAAACTCTCACCTTACGCATCCACCCCGGCTTGATCCCCATTGCGCACCAGACAGTGCAAGGAGACAAGTGTTCTACTACAACAGCGCACACCACTGCCAAGAATAGATGCATGGTGAAATACTCGACATATTCATTAGCTTTTCTTAAATCACGAGAAATTTTCAGGCTATCGGTACGCCACTTTAGACTACTGTGCATAGCTGACCTTCATGCGTCGCATCCGGTGCCTCTGCGCAGGAACCGCTCATCTCCTGCGACATTATAATTTCGACCAGTCACTACGTGCTTAGGTCATTCCCCCTAAATTTCAGTATTCGCCAAGTTGGAATCGCAAATTTTCGAGTCGAATACGAATCGAACGGCAAGGTCTATAGGATTCGTATTCAAAATTTTGAATATTGGTATGAGCCTAGTTTTATTTGGATATTACGAACCCTATCTTTCCCAATACCCATGTTTCAAATGGCAAGGACGAAAATATTTTAATGGAGTGCAGCGCAACCAAAATACTGCCGTGCATGCGGGTACGCACTAGTAACATATCCTCACAATAAATTACAATAAATCAACTTATTACATGTAAATAATCAGCGCCCAAAACAATTTTACTGACGCGCACCACCGTTTTTATTGCGTTGCCAATGGACAGCCATTGTCTTCAGTTGCACTTACTTGTGGGGATTGAGGGAGGCGCCGGCGCCATTGCGCGGGCTTCACCTGTTCTGTCATCCCTCGCCTTCGTTCCCCGCCCGCGCGTAACCGGTTCCCGCGGTGGCGCTGCGCACGCGGTGGGTTAACACCCCTATATATAAAAAGTAGCGTCACGCTTTGAAGAATGCCGCCGCCTCCTCGCACACCCTGTGCGAGGCCGACGCCGCGTCGGTATTGGCCTAATGGCATCACGTGGACCGTCGCGCCGCCGGGCGCTGGCTGCGTTTGTTTACGATCACGCTCCATCGCCATTTTCGCCCGAGAAGTGGCTACCGACTGGCGAGGAGCACAACGATACCGGCGAACACAGTCGGCGATCGTCGAATCTGATCAGCGGCGAAAGATAGACAAGTGCACGTGTTTCAAGCGGCGTAGGCGGCGCAACGGTCGAAAAAGGAGCGCGAAAGAGAGGAGAAACGAGGAGGAGGGAAGGCGGAGGCGGACAGTGTCGCTACCTTTTATATATAGGGGTTTTAGGTGGGTCGCGGTGAGGGCGGGGCACTGACGTCACTACGCAGCCGCGTCGGCTGCTAGCGGCGGAGCGTGGGTGGCTCTCTTATCTCCGGGACTAGCGCACGGTATGTACATGCTTTCCTCTCGTCCGCCGACACCTTTGTGACTAGGACTGGAGCTCGCGCACGGTGAGTTTGCCCGTGCGTGGAGCGCGTACTTTGTGCGGATCCTTTTCCCGATGCTAAGCCGACGAGCGGTGCCATAGTGCTCGCGCGAGGTCGTACCACGCCAAGCCGCACTTGCCGAAAGCCCAAACCGAAGGATATTGCCCGAGATCTCGCGAGTTGACCCATTGATTATCGCCAGAGCAAGTAGCATAGCCGCCGGGAATTTTCCTAGCGGCGTGTCCCAGCTTGAGCATGTGCTCTCGCCGCGACGTGCTATAGGCGCTTGTTATTGTATTTTCGCCCTTGGTGCGGGACCCCTTTGGTTCCCCGCCGCACGGGCGTTTGTGCAGTGCTGGTACCGACGGATTCAATAAACAGTTTCCGTCAACTCAGGGCTTTACTGTGTTTTTGCGTGCGTCACTCGGGAGCCCATCGCGGCCTCTGAGCTCGCGCGCGAGGGCTGCTGGAGGCGACGGCTGACGCGGCCCTGTGGCTCGCTAAGCTCGAACCCGCCGTCGTTGGTCTCCTGTGAGACACCAAGAACCCACACTGGTGTCCAACGCGGACTCAAAGGCTCATTAAGCTTTTGTCTCTGCTTAGTCGAGTCAATACACCTTAACGAATTAGCTCGCCGTGTTATGTCTGCTAGGCATAGTGACCTTTGTCCTTTGTTAGTGCTAGCAGACGCCGCGTTGCTCTAGAACGGGGCCAGTGCCTCCCTTGAGCAGTGCACTCCTGCACCCTCGCTTGTAACGACCCCCTGTGGGGACGGCAACGCGAGGCGCTACGTACCGGCTCCCTTTGGAGCAATAGCATTGTTTGGAAACGGGACCAAAGCCCTCTCCGAACAGTGCACACGGGCACATTCGTCTGACACGGTTCCCTTTGGAATGCCAAGCAGTGCGATGTCGCAGCGCTCCCGATCATTGACTCCTTTGGAAGTAAAAGGAGCACAGCGCGGAAACGGGGCCTTAGCCCTCTCCGACTTTTGCCCGTTGGATGCTTCTTAATTGAACAGCCAAAAGCAGTGGAATGCTGCGGCCCCCTGTGGGGATTACAACACGGCGACCACGAATTTCGCTCATACGTGTCCCTTTGGAGTACATTCGGTGGCGCCCAATGGCACACCGATCGAGCACGCACCTGTTTTGTCAACGCTGGCTGCAAGCGGCCTAAGCAATTCACGTATAGCTGCCTCAAGTGGCAGCTGTGACCGACAGCAGGCGCACCCCACAAGGAGCCCTCTTTGCTTTGGGGACGGCGACGCGCCGGCCGGTATCCCTGTGGAAACCGCGCCACTGATCGAGCTGGACGTCAGTTCATCCTTGCTCGACCGCGCTGCTAACGCGCCAACGGCTCCCTTTGGAGCAGGCGCACAGACGCTGTTGCATAACGCCGCCGAAATGATCCAGGCGCTCTCTGG
Organism: Dermacentor silvarum; assembly: GCF_013339745.2. Lineage (NCBI taxonomy): Eukaryota > Metazoa > Arthropoda > Arachnida > Ixodida > Ixodidae > Dermacentor > Dermacentor silvarum. The sequence goes on along the minus strand of NC_051156.1, from coordinate 15,281,785 downwards.
GGCAGTTAAAACGCTGTCGGCTGTTCCAAAATGCGTTCACCCCGCTGTATGGTTGGCAATCCCGACTTACAGCGGATATGGTGATCTGCTCTGTGCCAGGGATTACTGTTCTCGCACGCTACCAGAGAGCTCTGGGTTTGAACGATCAGGAGGTACTCGGATGCGTCGTCCCTGTTGCACTCACTGATACGGCGGCTAGGTTGTATCGGCTTTCCGGACACCGTGCAACAACCCTCAAGGAGTACCGCGCGGCATTCCTGCGTGAATTCCTACCCGCTGACTACTACGACAGTAGGATGCGGCGAGATCTTGGGCTACGTACACAGGCTCCTGATGAGTCGCTTCAGGAGTACGTACGGGCGATGAGAAGACCTTTTCTTAGTCGCCGAGCCCAATGCCTCGAACGAGGAACGCGTCGAACGGGTGATCAGGCAGGCACATCCGACCTTTTCGGGGTACCTGCGCGGCGGCCGCTTCCGAAATCTGGAGGAATTGGCCGCCGAGGCAAAGCGCATTCAAGGTGACATTATCGCCGCGCGCGCCTATCGCCCACCGCCGCCCGCCAGCGAGGCCCTTGAGCCGAGCTGCGCTTGGAGAGGGCCTGAGCCGACCGCACAGTTTGACCGGGTTGACCGGGTAGTTTTTTAGCAGGTTGTTGCCGAAGGGGAAACCGCAACGGCAACAACCTGGTGAAACTGCCTTTGCCGCTGCAAGCGGGTGTGCTTGGGAGCTGAGCGCACGCGCTCTCGATCCCTACACGCAAGGGAGTCGGGCAGCCTGTGCTGCATCACCGCCCGAAACGCATGAGCAGGGACGCTTTTCGACCCAGCGCATAGGGAGACGCTCGTTATCGGCCCATTGGCCAATCGGCGAGGCGACCCCGGCATGGAGCTGAAGCCGCTCGGCCTCGGGAAAGATACCGCGGCGGAGTACGCTGTTTTCGCTGCACACCAAGAACCCACAAACTTCACAAATATTTATTCTTCCTAAAGCAGATGGACCAGGTGGTGCACACAACATACATTTCTATGCGCTAAAGTCACTATTTCGAGCATTATTTGTTGGTATGTATGAAGTGGATGACAGGCCTAATTCTGTTGTCCTTATTTATGCGGCTGCTCCAAAGACCCACGCCATTCACATTATGATTGCGGAAATGGATTGTCCACGCGAAATATCAATATCATCTAATGAGATTAAAATAATTTTCGCGTTAGAAGACGCGAACAAAGAAAAGGGGGTACAGGACATACGCAGTGCCGAATACACGCAAAACTCCTGTACCCACCTTTTCTTTTTCAGCGTCTTGTATAGCAAAAACCATTTAGAAATGCATAATCAACGCGCCTGAATGCATAATGCATAATCAACGCGCCTCCCCAGTGGCTGCGGAGTACCTGACCAAGGCGGCGGTCAGACCCGCTACACGACAGACGGGGCTAAGAATATCTGGGTCCAGACAGGCCGCCAATGGAAACTGAACCTGGCAACTTTCAACACGCGCACCCTCTCGAGTGAGGCTAGCTTAGCAGGACTATTTGAAGAATTATCAGGCATTGTCTGGGATATTATTGGCCTTAGTGAGGTTAGAAGAACTGGTGAGGCTTACACAGTGCTGACTAACGGCCACGTCCTCTGCTACAGAGGTCTTCCAGATAAGAGAGAATCCGGGGTAGGACTTCTAGTTCATAACATAGCGGGCAACATTAATGAATTGTACAGCATTAATGAGAGGGTAGCAGTCGTCGTAATAAAGCTGAATAGCAAGTACAAAATGAAGGTAGTACATGCCTACGCCCCAACTTCTAGTCACGATGATGAAGAAATAGAGCGTTTAATGAAGATGTTGAATTAGCAATGAGAAAGGTGCAAACTCAGTATACTGTAGTCATGGGCTACTTCAATGCAAAAGTGGGGAAAAAGCAGGTTGGTGAGCAAGCAATTGGCACATACGGCATCGATTCTAGGAATGCAAGAGGAGAGATGTTAGTAGAATTCGCGGTAAGGAATAGGCTCCGAATAATAAATAGCTTCTTCAGGAAGCGCAGCAACAGGAAGTGGACCTGGAAAAGCCCTAATGGAGAAACAAGGAATGAAATAGATTTCATACTCTCTGCCGATCCAAGCATAGTGCAGGATGTAGAAGTGTTAGATAAGGTAAAGTGCAGTGACCATAGGTTAGTGAGGTCTAGGATTTCTCTCAATCTGAAGAGAGAAAGAGTGAAATTAGTCAAGAGGAAACAGGCCAACCTAGAGGCAGTAAGGGTAAAAGCACACCAATTCAGGCTGGTGCTCGCAAACAAATATGCAGCTTTAGAAAATGAAGATAAAGACAACATAGAGGTAATGAATCAAACCGTAACTAGGTTGATCTCAGAAGCAGCAATTGAAGTGGGAGGTAAGGCACCAAGGCAACCAGTGGGTAAGCTCTCCCAAGAAACAAAGGACCTAATAAAGAAACGACAAAACATGAAAGTGTCCAACTCAAGAGATCAGATAGAATTCGCTGAACTGTCAAAACTGATCAACAAGAAGAAAGTAAGGGATATTAGAAATTATAACGTGGGAAAGATTGAGGAAGCCGTAAAATATGGACGCAGCATTAAATCAGTAAGAAGAAAGCTTAGTATAGGACAAGGCAAGATGTATGCACTGAAAGATAAGCAGGGGAATATCATCAGCAATTTGGATGACATAGTAAATGCAGCGGAAGAATTCTATACTTACCTGTACAGTGCCCAAAACAGCCAAGCTACTTTCATTCGAAATAGTGATGAACTGGATACAGAGGCTCCGTCTATAACTAGCGATGAAGTTTGAAGGTCCTTGAAAGACATGACCAGGGGAGAAGCTGCTGGAGAAGATGGAATAACAGTAGATTTAATCAAAGATGGAGGAGATGTCAAGCTTGAAAAGCTTGCGGTCCTTTATACGCATTGCCTCACAAATTCAAGTGTACCAGAGAGCTGGAAGAACGCCAACATTATACTAATCCATAAGAAGGGAGACATTAAAGAATTGAAGAATTATAGACCCCTGAGCTTGCTTTCAGTATTGTATAAAATATTCATCAAGATAATTTCCAATAGAAGCAGTGCAACACTTGACTTCAGTCAACCAATAGAACAGGCTGACTTTAGGAAGGGATACTCTACGATGGATCATATCCATGTCATCAATCAGGTAATCGAGAAATCTGCGGACTACAATCAACCTCTCTATATGGCTTTCATAGATTATAGAAATGCATCTGATTCAGTAGAGATGCCAGCAGTCATAGAGGCATTGCGTAATCAAGGAGTACAGGAGGCATACGTGAATATCTTAGCAAATATCTACAAGGATTCCACAGCTACCTTGGTTCTCCACAAGAAAAGTAGAAAGTTACCTATCAAGAAAGTGGTCAGGCAAGGAGACACAATCTCTCCAATGCTATTCACTGCATGCTTAGAAGAAGTATTCAAGCTCTTAGACTGGGCAGGCTTAGGAGTGAGGATCAACGGCGAATATCTCAGGAACCTTCGGTTTGCAGATGACATTGTCCTATTCAGCAACAATGGAGACAAATTACAGCAGATGATTGAGGACCTTAATCGAGAAAGTGTAAGAATTGGGTTTAGAATGAATATGCAGAAGACAAAGATAATGATCAATAGCCTGGCAAGGGAACAAGAATTTAGGATCGCCAGTCAGCCTCTAGAGTCTGTAAAGGAGTATGTTTATCTAGGTCAATTACTCACAGGGGACCCTGATCATGAGAAAGAAAGTCACAGAAGAATAAGATTGGGTTGGAGTGCATACGGCAGGCATGGCCAAATCCCGACTGGGAGCTTACCACTGTCGTTGAAATGAAAAGTGTACAATCATTGCATTCTACCGGTGCTAACATAAGGGGCAGAAACTTGGAGTTAACAAAGAAGCTTGAGAACAAGTTAAGGACTGCACAAAGATCAATGAAACAAAAAATCTTAGGACTAACGTTAAGACAGGAAGAGAGCGGTGTGGATCAGAGAACAAACGGGGTTAGCCGATATTCTAGTTGACATTAAGCGGAAGTTGACATTACATGGAGCTGGGCAGGCCATGTAATTCGCAGTATGGATAACCAATGGACCATAAAGGTTGCAGAATGGATACCAAGAGAAGGAAAGAGCAGTCGCGGTTGGCAGAAAACCAGACGGGGTGATGAAGTTGGGAAATTTGCAGGCGCAAGTTGGAATAGGCTAGCGCAAGACAGGGGTAATTGGAGATCGCAGGGAGAGGCCTTTGTCCGGCATTGTCATGCTGCAACAATGATGGGACTAATCTGGGTGATGACGCCTTCGAGGAATAAAAGTTGAAACAAAGAGGGCGAAGTAAAATTGTCTTGTGTTTTCATCGTTAGCGCTGGTCTGCCTGACCCGTGAGCATAAATATAGAACACACTCAGACTCACTCACAAAAATATATCTAACCTAAGGCTCACTCTTACTGATACGTCCCGTGTTACACAAATGCTGAAAAGATTACACGTCTCTGACCTCTCGTTGCGACGTCGCATGTCCTGTATATGTCTCTTCCATAAAATGTATTGCATTAAAACAAGTCTAAAACGGACACTTCTTGTTCCCCCGCCATATCTCGTCAAGGGCGGACCACCAGGTGTATCAAGATGTTCAACAACACAGCACCACACCTCATTCGTGCCAAGAACAGGCTTGAAATCGAACCACCTGCCATCACAGACTCTTCATTGTTCAGGTCGTCGTTACGTGATCACCTGTTGTAGCGTCTCACTCGTTTTTCTGCCCGCTTCTCTCTGTAAAGCACCTAGAATAAATAAATGAAATGAAACTACGCAACTCAGCTCACTTGGACTTGGACTCAGCAGGATTATCTCATCCGTGTGGGTATGAGTCAGTCGACTCATGAGTGAGCTCGCCAACCTAAGCTGATGTCATATCCTTAAATGAGACTGAAAAGCAGCAATTTCACATTAGTAGGGAGAACGTGAGTATTACGGTAGGAGAAACCAATAAAACGTGAGACAGCTAAACACAGGTGATTGACATGCACATCACACAGCGACATTTCTGTAAACTAAACACCAAGGGTTTTGAATGTTGACATAATTTGTGTCATTGGAGCTATTAGTCAAATATTCAGAGCATAGTACACTTTTACCCTTAGGGCGAAAATGATCGCTTTTGTTTTGGCCATTAATTTCTGATGCACTTAGTTGCGAAAAACGCTCGAGTATGAGAAGCATTTCGTTAGTATTTATGGTAATTCGTCAGGAGTTTTACCACTGAGAAATACACTGCTGTCATCAGCGTATATAACATAAGATGAGTTAGCAAGAACATTGACGCAATCGGTAATACATAAATTAAACAAGAAAGGTCCGTGTATACTTCAGTCCTGACGTGAGACACAGCGTTTGTGATGAGTGCCCATTAATGTTACCGTACTGACGCTTACGCGACAAATGAGAACTTACGTGTTCAAGAAACGTGCATTCGAATCCCATAGCTTTCAAGCTTGGCAAGAAGCATTTGACGATTTAAGCTGGCGAAGGCTTTCTTAAAGTGAATAAAGAGGGCTAATACTAGTCGTTTTTCCTCACAGTTTCTGATAATAAATTCTGTCTGCGCCAACCGCGCCATTTCAATCAACCTATTTTTTCTGAAACCATGTTGGAATGGCGTTAGAAAGTTATGTCGCTCCATAAATTGGGAGAGACGAGTTAAAATAATTTTTTCTACATCCTTAGAAGAAAACAGGAAGTAAATATATTAGCCTATAGTTAGCTACGCTATTCCTATGATCCATTTTAAAGACCGGAATGACCCCAGTGACTTGCATTCGAACAGGGAAAGTGGATGTCGTAAGAAAAAGGTTAAGAACATGGACCAGCGGAGGTGCAATGAGGTCGATAACATGCTTAATAGGTAATATATCTGTAAGTCGTATGAACCCAACGAACTGTTATTTTTGAGGCTACGAAATGTGGCGGTAACGTCCTGGTTAGCAACAGGAGAAAGGAAAACGTTGTTGCAGCTACTCCATGAAATTTCAGCGCTTCTAAATTACCGCTGGACTTGGAATGCACGAGGAAAGATTTGTTGAAGGAATTTGCCAGTGAGGGACCACACGTCTCAGTTCCGTTGAAAATCATTCTATCCGGTATTTTACTTTTACCTCCAGGATTAAAAAGAGTGGATAGTTGCCGCCAGAGAACGCCACTGCAACCACTGCTACGCTGGAAAATGTCCACATAATATTGAGTCTTAGCAACTCTGATGTCTTTTTAAATTTATTTCGATAGGCTTTGCTTCGTGATAGAGCTAAAGGTCTCTACACTATTAGTCAATACCGGCTTAAAACTACGCATAAAATGCGGAAAGTAGATCCAAGTAGATCCGTGACAACCAAACACGCTAACTACTACACCACATCACTACGCTGGTGCAAAGGACTCGCATAGCTATTTGTAGACACATTTGTGCTTCCAAGAATGTCGCTTTATGTCGATTGTTCACCGTCGGCGATCGTACGTGGTATACATATAGCGTGTAACTGTGGCCGATTATTAGGTGGTTGGTGATATAGTAAAGATGTATTTAAATGAGCAGCAGTATACGAAAACCGCTTTCAACAGCTGTCATGTGGGGCGATAAGGCGAAACGGGGTAAGGTGACGGAGCATGAGAGCGGTGCGAAAAGAAAGACTGCTTCGCCAGGGGAAAGTTCTTCAATGTTTTCTCCTTATTCGCTATGCTGCTGATAGTTCGCTGCAGTCACTGTTTAACCGGTAACTTGGCTCAGTCCGATAAACTTTCAACCGTGTTCACGAGGTTGAGTTAAACCTGATTCGCCGCCAAGATGCATACCTGCAACTCTAATTAACCTCACTTGCTTTAAGGTGGCGCTGTTGCGCTTCCTCGACGATATAACGGCAATCATCATCATCATCATCATCTACATCATCATCATCAGCCTATATTTTTGTCCACTGCAGGACGAATGCCTCTTCCTGCGACCTCCGATTACCCCTGTGTTGCGCTAGCTGATTTCAACTTGCGCAAATTTCCTAACTTCATCACACCACCTCGTTTTCTGCCACCCTCGACTGCGCTTCCTTTCTCTTGGCACCCATTCTGTTACTCTAGTGGTCCACCGGTTATCCACCCTGCGCTTTACATGACCGGCCCAGCTCTATTTTTTCTCTTAATGTCCATTAAAATATCGGCTATTCCGGTTTGCTCTCTGATCCACACCGCTCTCTTCTTGTCTCTTAACGTTACGCCCAACATTTTTCGTTCCATTCTTCTTTGTGCGGTCCTTAACTTCTTCTCGAGCTTCTTTGTTAACCTCACAGTTTCTGCCCCATACGTTAGCATCGGTAGAATGTAGTGATTGTAGCACTTTTCTTTTCAATGATAGTAATAAGCTCCTAGTCAGGATTTGGCAATGCCTGGCGTATGCACTCCAAGCCAATTTTATTATTTTGTCAATTTTCTTCTCATGATCAGGGTCCCCTGTGAGTAATTCACCTAGATAAACGTACTCATAAGAACCATCTTGAAATGCAGCGCAACGGGATGGCACAACAGAGAGGAAGACGAACACAGGCGCTAACTAACAACTGATTTATTGAAGCCAGACCCACAGTTATATATGTCCACAAGCTGCGCAGGCGCACCGTTACGACGTATATGGAAACCATAAAAAAAAGGAAGTGATTACACCAGGCGCGAAAGGAATTTCATTTCTGCATTGTAGAGTGCAATCGATGTATCGCTTACACACCCTTGACCTGCTTTCCTGATATAGAAAGCCTCTAACGTTTCACGAGCGGTTTGCTGCTAGCTCTTACCTGGGATTTTCACGCTATGGAAAAGTGGTTCACAAGTGGGACAGCTACTACAATGGTCAGCAAGATGCGTTTTCTCCTTATTCGGAGAAAACGCATCTTGCTGACCATTGCAGACCATCCATCTACACCTGCTCTAGGACGGGCAGCCGCAATGCTATTCATGCACGCCCGTCGAGCCTCGTCCACCGTAGCCAGTGTCGCATCAGTCCGCTCAGGTGAAACGTGGTGAACGTGGTGAAACGGTTTTTCTTGCGCGATGTGCACAGCTAGCGGTACTTGCATTCGGAGTTGTGGCGTTTACATGTGTCCTAATGGACACCTAGGTCCCAGCGTGCAAGAATAATATTGTTCGAAAATGGCGGGCGATGCTGCATGAACCAGGTGAGCCTGAAAGTTTCGGCCGTCGTGTTACATGTTACACGTAGCGAAGGAGGTGCCTTTAATGTGGTGCTACCGCTTCCTTTAGCAACTCGCTTCAAGCTGAGAATGCCATTAGAATACTACAATGTGGGCCGATATTATTATGAAAAAATAGCGTGTCTGTGCTTGGGTGTGCGTAGGGGAGGAAAGGGCGCGTGCGCAGTTTGCTTGAGTGCACACGTGCGTGTGTGTGAGCGCGTGCGTGTTTACTGTGTGTGTACGTCGCTGCTTTTTCGTGAAATCTTACGCATGAAAGCTTTCATGTGTGTACGTGTGAATATAGTTTTGTTGTAGCAGCGCTTGCATACACTTGCTTGTGGGGTTTTGACATCGGTCAGCGCGCAGGCAGGCACAGACGCGCCACTAATTCGAAGGCGACGCGAAGCATGGGGATTGCAAGTAAGTTGGGGAGGCGGGAACAATCGTCGCTTCTGGTTACTACGACGCGCGTTTGGCAGGTTTTGTGGACACTGACCCCACCGGAATGCGGCGTGTCCATTGCCGCTAGCGTGCCTGCATGTTCTCCCTCTCCCTGCGAGGAGGATACCATTCAGGCACCCTAAAAGTGGTATGGTCAATGGGCGCGATCGTTAAATTGCACGTCGGTTAGACAGTCAAATTTTCTGTACTTGTCGTTTGGCCATGTTCACTTGCTGACTTCTATCGTCAACGATTTAGGAAGACTCCAGCTCCATCCAATTTTCAAATACGGGATTATCTACGGACTTCTCACAATGCCACATATTGAGTAAAAACTATTTGCAAAAGTATGTAACGGGCTGCCATGTTACGCTGTTTACTTTTTGTAAGTGAACTTTATTTCTTGTTTTAAATTTTGGTATCCCTAAGTTAAGGAGAGCGATAGTTTATATGGTTGACTCGAGTAATTAAATTGTTAGTGTTGGCTACGCACCGTTCTGTCATTCAATGTTGTCCGCGCTTCCTTTCATCAGTACATCTGCATTATGTTGTTGTGGTGCGCGTTTGTTTATTGAATGTGCGTTATGTTGGACTGTTGGCCTTTCTGATGTATGGTACATACTTTATATTATTGTTAGTTGATATGTATCATTTCAAGCAACATGCTCTTATTACGCGTAATTTTCCTCAAATTATGTGTTACCCTCTATGTTTTGTCTCCCATGCGATGTTGTAATGCCTACAGATAATAAAATATACTTTATACCGCTATCTTGAAAACCGCAATTTATTTTATTCATTAAATCAGAACTTACGTTGAAATGCTAATAAGGAATACATAGGCGAGAATGTACTCCTGTAAAGTATTCCATTCGCTAATGGTCTAATGGCATCAAGAAATATCATCGTGCAAACTTGCATCTTGTCAACATCACATTCTCTCGCGAACGTGAAAGCCCAAATGCGGTCGTTTTATTTGTGCTGAATTCGCGTTTCGATTTACACTATTGAACAGAGTTGAATAGCCGAGAAAGGGCAGTTAACTAGATGGGTAGATAAATGCTCTTACTCTAATTCAATTATATATTATTCTCCTGTGAAGTACTATAAATACATTCAAAATATAACTAGGAAGGTGGAAAACAAAATAAGCTACGGTAAACGTTGCTGCCGGCACTAAACATAGCGCCTGCAGTACTTTATCAGTCATTAATAAGTCTCGTAAAGCCACGGAACGAAAGCTGCTGCTTCAATTCATTGCAGGGAAAAAAAAGTATAAATAATGTAGCAGCATCTCAAGAAACTCTCTTCGGAAATGGATTAGAATTTACTCCAGTTGCAACACCTCAAGAACACTTCCCAGAAATGAAGTAATATTCACTCCAATTTAAACACTTAAAGACTCCCTCAAGAAATGAAGTAATATTCACTCCAATTAGGATCCCTAAAAACCTTTTCCGGAAATGAACTAATATTCACTCCAATTGGAACACAGTAAAAAATCCCAAGAAATGAAGCAATACTTACTCTTATTTGAACACCAAAAAGCTCTTGTGAGAGATGGAGTTAACTAAAACTCCATATGAATGGAGTATATTAAACTCTCATTCGGGAACGCGCTAGACGACGAGGCATTTACTCCCATCTGGGATTATTTGTGTTTAGTGTGTAGCATGCCGAAACTGATGTGGATTACGAGGGACGCAATGATTGAGAGCTGCAGATTAATTGTGGCCACCTGGAGTTATTTAACGCGTACCCAAAGAATGACACAAGTGTATTTGCATTGCCGTCGGAATGCGACAGACGCGGCTGAAACGCTGAAGTAACCTTGTTACCCCGGCGACTGTCATTCAAAGAACAAATCAGCTGTTTGAAAATGTCGTATAACCAGACAGGACTTTGCCGACGTGTCAAAGCTTACAACGGCGCCACTCCTAGCCTTGCAAGTCGATGGCTTTGACACAAAATAAACCTAGAATAACCACGACTTGCGCATTGTCTTGTGCTACATTTGTATGAGCAGAACCACCGCAATGTGAACTTTCTGCTATCTGGAATGCCAGTGATTCTCCGTGCGGAAGACGAGCCACATTCATGGATAAACTAGTTTTAGTTACATGTATATATATATATATATATATATAATATATATAGTATATATATATTTATACATAGACCCATGCAGACTGTATTAAAGTGCACACGCTGTATTAAGCAGGCACGACGCTATTGTGCTGTCTCAGGCAAAGCAAAGTGTGCCATGAAGTGGTTGCAAGCCGGTGAGATGGACTGCATGCTTGCATACCTAATTACATCGAAGGAGAGATTGAATTCGGATTTAGGTATAGTCTACATTATTTGAGTGCCTCTGCCTACCTTATATCAACTGCGCCTTATATACACAGTTATTAAAAGCATAAGTATTCCTCCTACCACCTGAAGTATGCTTTAGCGGAATGTCCACTTCCTAAGTGTACGCGATCTGAAACATGCTGTACATTCCTGGAGACACGTTCATGCAGACGTAGACGGAACATATTTTTCGAAGGAGAATGATTTATTTACAATGCAAAAAAGTGACCAGCATAGTATCAATGTAGGTTCTTAACACAGAATGAGGACTTATATACCAATCTTTGAAAGTAAGAAGAGGAAATACTAAAGCAACGGCCCAGTGTTCGTGCCTACGTGTTTTTAAAATGTCAAACAAGCATAATGCATGAACTTCGTGCGGTTGTGACCAAAAGAAGTTGGGCCTCTCAATTCGGGGTTTTTTGTTCATTAAAAAAGTTTCGTTTGTTACCAAAATTATGTAAAGTAGCAGATATGTGCATCAGGAACAGAACACACATACGTCGTAAACTTACTGTAAGGTCACATTTTCTGTAAATAAGTTATCTAATGAGGAATTTAGACAGCTAATTGCTCGCAGCTTTAATGAAAAAATAGATATCCATGACTAGCATGAAAAAAGCAAGACTGAAAGTGCTGCATGGAAATATGTGAATTAAAGAACTCTTTTAGGAGCCAAGCAACATAGAAAATATTTTGTCCTGCAGAGCACACTCCATATGCATGTCGCAGTGTTTGGGTGAACGCAGAGCTGGTGTCTCCAAACTGGTGTCATTCTGGACATTCATTCCAAGTGAAGTTTTTTATGTACAGGGTGTTCATTTTTAAATTTTGCGGAATTTTTAAAAATCGCCTGTAGCGGGTAGCATAGTTCTTATCGTTGAGCTGGGTTATTCGAAGAGACGGACATTAGTAGCACGAGAAATCGAAACACTTATTCAACTAATGAACTACAATTGACAGATGAACTTTACGACACATATTTCAATTTACGAATTGTAGCCGGCGAGTTTGCAAGACGCATCCACTTGAAATGAATTTACAGACTGAGATATTGTTTCGAGATATTGTTTCCCAAAGTGTGGGACGAAATACACGTGCGTTCCAGTTAATTTTGTGCTTCAATGTATAAAACAGCATTTTGGTAAAAGGTAAGTGGAACAACATTGCATGTTTACGGTGAGTTTGATGGCGCATATCTCCAAATTGGTGTCATTCTGGAAATTCATTCGAAGGGGATACGCTTGACAAGCTCACAGGCTACAGTTCGTAAATTGCAATGTGTCGTGAAATAATTAACTAAGAAGTTAATTAGTGATTTTTGTTAATTAGTCGAATATGTGTTTTGATTTCTCGTGTCCGCCTCATCGAATAACCCAGCTCAATGATAAGATTTATGCTACCTGCCTGTGAAGTGTTTTGTCACGGATCTCGGGGGCGTGCGGGTGTTAATAGAGATGAGATTGGGTGACGCATGGCAACACAGCAAGCAGATTTTTAATCACACTCAAAACCAAAACCAAAAGCTCACAAACTAACACACACTCAACTAAAACACAATAAGCAAATAAATGTTCACCGAAATACAACCTAGTGAATCCATAAACATGCCCTTAATTTCCTCTACGTTAGTCCTGGGCGTTTCTCGCACGAGAGTCTGGCAACTATGGCCTACTGGTATCTCCCTACAAGAATAAATATCTCTCACTCAGTTCGTCGCTGTTGTTGCTCGTATCTTCCCGGCCGGAATCTCGTTGGTCCTTTCTCAATATCGTTGCTTTCGCCGACCGTCGCATAGTCGTTGCTGCCTTGCAGTCGGTCCTTAAACTTGTTCGCCTCCGAAGTCTGTATAACCCGGTCGCTGTTGCCGACGTGGCAGGGAGGCTCGACGGGTTAGGCCTCACGACTTGTTCTTTCGGGGCGTCGCTGATGCCGTAAGTGCCGACGACTCGCGGTTCCGTTGACCTGGCCGAGTAAATGGCTGGAGCTCCGGTAGCCGCTGCTGACTTGCCGGGTTAGGCCTAATGAAGCGTTCTTCGCCCTCCGACGATCTGCGTGGTGGCCCGGTGCCCCGGTGATTATCGGTTGATCGGGCTCGGCCGAGGAAGAGGGATCCTTGTGAAGAGGACCGGAACCACCGTGAGCAGCTGCCGCCGATCCCAGGAGCTTCGCCCGGACGTCTTCGAGGACTACAGCTATGCCTTGGCCTTGCCAGCCTCACGAGCTTCGTGGCCGGGCTCTCCGCGCTCCCGTCGTCAGAGCATAGCTGACGAAGCGACCTTCCAGCCCAAGAGCCACATCGATAATGCTGTTTCGTCGCTTCTCCCTCGCGGATTACATCTCGGTTCGCGTGCCTCGAGCGCTTGCGCCGTTCGGAATGCTCCGCGAACTTCTTTGTCCTCTTTTCACGCCACGGGCGGCCTCTTACATGTGACACTGCCACAGGCGATTTCTAAAAATTCCGTAAACTTAAAAATGAACACCTTGTATCAGTGGCGTACCAACTACTTCTCGATTGGGGGGGGGGCAAACCGCAAAGGATCTCACTCTCTCTCTTTATATATATATATATATATATATATATATATATATATATATATATACGGGTATATCGAGCTACTTTTACAGTAAGTCAAAAAGCCGGGAAATGCGTCTGTCAGTACTTTTTATATTTAAAAGACAAACCTATTTATCATTCACACATGGTGAACCATGCAGGCCCAATAATTATTTGAATTCGCATTTATTTCTTGACACTATATAAAATCTACATATGATACAGGGACAAAAGGCAGTGAGTGCCCAGAGGTCCTGATTCCGCCCAGTAGCAGCAGCGTAGCGCACGTCAGGAAATGCACATTTGTTACAGACGACGTTGCTAATTAAACAAATAATTGTGCTCTAAGTCGGCATACAGCACACATGTATGCTAGTTAAGGTAATATTATTGTCGAGGTTATACACAACGAAGTACAATCAACATAAATGACTCTCAATATTCGCAAGAAAAAAGGCAGCAGATGTGTGCCACCTTGGAGAATTACAAACAAGTTTCCAGCGAAACTGTTTCTTTCGACAGTTTCTATAAAAGATTTGGTTTCGTGAATTATATCGCACAGTTAAAAAAGTTGCCGAGCACTTCTTGATGAAAATTTGTAAAAAGCCAGTATTTCATTAACATACGTTACTTCGCCATGACGTTTACCACTGTGCATGTACTCCCTCCCTCCTCATCGCCCCCCCCCCCCCTGCCCTCTCAAATTTCTCTAGATTTCATATCGGTTGAGTTAACAGTTCTCCCAGGGCAGCGGGATAAATTCTGCTTTGTTCGCAAAACACATTCATAAAGCTCCGGATCGCTTGCTTGTGTCATTTACTGCAAATATCATAATTAGTCCCCTGTCTTTTAAGTTTACTTACATATTGCCCACGCCGCGCCCTTTCTTTTCGCAAAATATAAACCAAGCGTTTATTTAATTCACCGCGGATATCGCTGAAACTAACTAGAAGCGCCTTATGACATCTGAAAATTAGCGGGGAGGGGGGACGATGGCTCTGTAATTACGTGCAACGCTTATAAATAACTAGGTCAGGAACGTAGAAATTTTGTCCCACTTACTATGACCCCTCTTTACTTTCCATGAAATATAAATCTGTTGTAACGAACAGCTATGTTGGGACACTGGGAAGCATAACTGAAAGTGGCCATATCACACGCTCTAGCACTTGAACAGGCATTTTCCATCGCACATAAGCTTGGCGTATTTTCCCCCTACATTCACAAAATTTGACTTCAGTTGTAGTTGTAACTATGACAGCGCAGCCGTCTATTCTATTGGAAAAGATCAATTTAACCCACTCACTAGGAACATTGTCTACACATTATCTGCATATCTACACTGTCTACATCTCTACATACATATCTGCTACATCTACTACATATCTACATACATCATCTACATATCTACACTGTCTACACTGAACATTGTCTACAGCGTGGTCCCGTGTTCTTTCTCTTGCTCCTGTCTTTTCACTCTAGTAATCATGTCTTATTATGCTCGTTACCAACTAGGCCAACTTTCTGTCTTATCTACATATTGCCCATACCATTCCCCTAATGTTCCTAGATATAAACAAGATACCTGGTTTAGCTTACCGAGGACTCCAGAGAAAAACTATGAATCTCGTATGATGCACGAAAACGCTTGGGAAAACGAGGGCTTAGTAATTATCGGCAATACTTGAATTTAAGCAGGAAAGTGAAAGTTTCGCAACGCATTGCGCTTAAAATGCTCCCTATTGTCACGGAATTTCAAGGCAACATCTCGTGCAGTTGTTTTAGGAGTCTGGGAAACATTTCGACTAGCGGCAGTATGACACCCTGGGACACTTCAATGAGTGACTTTCTACAAAGGCTGTAATGAACTTACACAGAATAAACATATATCGCTCGTCACTCAGACCATTTCTTCATACTTCGAATAAGTATAAACACCGTGCCACACAAAGTTTACCGAGGATACCAGGGGGAAACAACTAAATGCCGTATATAAAAATTTGGAGAAAGCGAGTATTCAGTGAGGTTCTTCGAGCGCATAAGCAACCTGCACAGTTCCGGTTTTTGGTACAAGTCACTAAAAACTGGCTTTCATTTCTTCAAATTATAAAACATCTCCTGCTCTTGCTCCTGCCGGGAAACGAGTAATAGTAGTGTAGCACTTATTTAGAAACGGCCTGAACACGAAATCGAAAAAATCAGAAGTGACACATGCCTTTAGAAAAGCTTCAATTTAGTGTTCTATTGGAATTGCATGGAACGGCTCTGCACATGCGACGAAGGTCATTTTCACAAATATATCTACGATGAGTCGTGATTACACAATGAAATTAGACAGTTGAACTTGTAAGTGGTTTAATTAGATTTCTGATAGTGATAATATACACCCGCCGGGGTGGCTCAGTCAGCTAAGGCGTTGCGCTGCTGAGCACGAGGTGGCGGGATCGAATCCCGGCCGCGGCGGCCGCATTTCGATGGAGGCGAAATGCAAAAACGCCCGTGTGCTTGCGTTGTAGTGCACGTTAAAGAACCCCAGGTGGTCAAAATTAATCCGGAGCCCTCCACTACGGCGTGCCTCATAATCAGAACTGGTTTTGGTACGTAAAACCCCAGAAAGAAGAAGAAGAAGTGATAATGTACTGAGACTGCATCGCTATGTAGAATATGAATATGGACGGAGATTCCAACAGATAATCCAACGATTTCATGCCGTAAAAGGCACACCAATCGTTGGACATGGCTGATTATAACACTTTATCCGGACGTCTCCATTCCCTCGCATGCATGTTAAATATAGCAAGCCGATTGCATTTTCAAATACGCTTCATCATCGTCATCATCAGATGTCCACTGCAGGACGAAGGCCTCTCCCTGTGATATCCCATTACCCTGTCTTGCGCTATAGCTGATTCCAGCTTGCGCCTGCAAATTTCCTAACTTCATCACCCCACCTAGTTTTCTGCCGTCCTCGACAACGCTTCCCGTCTCTTGGTATCCATTCTGTAATGGTCCACCGGTTATCCATCCTACGCATTACATGGCCTGCCCCGCTCCACTTTTTCCACTTAATCCCAACTAGAATACCGGCTATCCGCGTTTGTTTTCTGATCTACACCGCTCTATTCCTGTCTCTTAACGTTAGACCTAACATTTTTCGTTCTATCGCTCTTTGTGCGGTCCTTAACTTGTTCGCGAGCTTTTTTGTTAACCTCCTTAGGCTGTCCTAAGGCTTTTAACACTCCAAAGGCTGTCCTAATACGCTTAGGCTGTCCCAAAAACTGGGCATGGTGCAAGTAGCGCAAACGGCAATTTGAAACTGCGGGAGCTGTCCAGTGCCAGGCCTTCTCGGCAATGTGAGAGCGTCTATGGCGAATCTCGCGCGACGCCCGCTACAGCGCCTCACGAGGAGGCACAAAAGACAACCCTCGCTGCCCAAGCAGGGAATACGTAGTAAAGAAAAGTATTACTTATGTGGCCACTCTAGCAAGAAAATTTAGCTTCAGCTGCGGTTTTGTTGGACTTTCCGGCGTGCAGCTGAAAGTGACCGCTTTGAGAAGTGAGGGGGGGGGGGGGGCAAATGGCATACTTTGCCCCCCCCCCACTTTTTACAGTGGGGGGGCAAGTGCCCCTCCCCCCCTGCCCCCCCCCCCCCCGGTAGATACGCCTATGCTTTGCATACATTGCCAATGAGAAAAAGAACGCCTCTTCAAATATGTTTCATTTTGACATAATTGCTTCGTCATCACAAAAACATCAGCAATCCTTCGTATAAGTTCAGAATTATTGGTCCTGATGACTCCTGGAGCTCTAGGCGACCGTCTTAGCCGGAAGGAAAAGAAATACCAAAAACTGTTTCACCTTGGCAGTGTTAGGGCTATGTTTTGTTCAATAGCTGTTCGAGGCAAATATAGCAGTGATCTTGCACGAAACAGATCTCGATGTTAACCGTAAGCTTCTCAGGCTGCGAGATAGCGATCCGAGGCCGTTTATTTGACTGCCCTCATTGCTGGGTGGCTTGAAAACCAAATTCGACTGCGCTTCATTGTCCCGTGTTGTGGGAGAGAACCATGTCCAGACTGTGCACAACACCCTTGCGTTGTCCTGCTACTTGGCATGCGGGCTGTTGCTGTAGTGCACGGCATCGCATTGATGTGCACACATGCCTTTCCTTTTTATTTTAAATCTCGCCTCTCCTGTTTCTTTTCATTCCCTTTATACCCTCTTTCCCCAGCACACAGTAGGTCGCTTGTATCTACACTGGTTGACCTGCCTGTCTTCCTATCTTTCTTTCTCCTTCCTGCAAGAGTACGCGTTACCATTATAAAACTAGGTGCTAATGATTTACTACAGAAAGTAGAACATTCTATTTCCTACACTTCTCATGTGCATAACTCATAAGAGATTGTGAAAGACATGCGAATGTGTCCGACCTTTGAAGTTACAGCATTGTATTTGAAATTATTGATTAGCATTATTAGCACCAACATCTATCGCTACTTAATCTAAACAGAATGAGCGCATACATAGTGTAAACAAAGTAATCAAGCCATGACAATAGAACTCGCGTAATATTCTGAGTAAGCAACTAAAGCTAACAAAATACGTTCCGTTGCGTTCTTCTCGTCATGCATAAACACATTTCACAAATACTTGGACTCTTCGAAATCAGCTCAATGTGCATGGTTTATTTCACAGTCATATTTCGTCACACTTGCAAGTAATAACTACTTGGCCCACATTGTCAGCCGGCACTCAGGGGCACTAATTTATGTCCCTTATACTTACTGGCCTTCAGCTGCACTGCATTTACACTCGCCTAAACTAATTCAATGACTTCCCACTCATGGGAAATCAGCAGAAATGAGTGAGAGGGCTCTCGAATGTGTGCCTACCTTTAGTGACATTACAGCACGTGTAAGTGCTTCAATGTTATCCGAATGTGAGCAATATTGTAAACACTTGTCTCATTCTGAGCCTCACCCCCCCCCCCTTTGTTCTGGTAAAATATCAGCTTTTATTTAGTGTGCTTCATCATAAGCATATCATCTTTGTGCACTGCAACGAACAGCCATTATGGGCTTGATTTTCACTTACCGGTGCTGTGGTCCACTTTGTAGTTGCACGGGAGAACCGGGGGTTCTGCTTCCCTTGGTGGCGTTATCAGTGTCGACCTCTCCGGGTGTAATTGCGTATAGATAAAATTAACTTAGGTGAGAATAAAACTTGAGTGCACAAGTTTGATAATTCGAGAAATATAAGCTCATAAGAAAGGTCTTATTAAGGCCTATTTTGGGGCTATATAGTGGGTAGCTCACAGCCGAAAATGAAGACTATACAGCAATCACTCCACAAAGGCAAGTGTCCAACTTGTTGATATGTTCTTTTGGTTCTTTCAGAGCTTTCAGCTATGCAGCGCTGTTTTCTGACATTATGAAACGACGCAAGCACTGAAAACCATAGATTTTTCAGTCTGCAATAAAACTTAAAACTGCTGCGCTCGACGTGACATATTGCGCCGTTGAAATTTCGCCAGTGGCACAGAACTTCGTCCTTTCTACAAGTAACCAGTGTGCTGCTCATCTCCGAGAAATATTGCAGCAAATGCTGCTTCTAACACAAACCGACACTTCGGAGTTGCTGCGTCGTCGGAGTTAAATGATTATTTTCGCTTGAAGCAAGCTTCGAGCAAAATGGTGCTTTAAATTCCAGTGAACTCGACACATTGACAGGAAAGCCAGAAACTTACGCAAATCTACAAGCTACACAGAAGTGCATACCACACCAGAAAATTGTTCAAAATAAAACCGTCGTTCGACAAACTTAAACTACGAAATGCAATGAATTCACATGGGAAAGTCCACGAAGGAGATTAAAAAAAACAAGAAAAGAAGAAAAAAAAACTGAAGATTTCATGGTTAGAACGCTACACGCAATTACTTGCGGCGCTATTGAATGCAAGCTCTAATGAAAATTCTGGCATGAAATTTCCACGAAAGAACACCTGGCTACTCAAAAAAAAATTCGCCAGCAATAATGCAATCTGAAGAACCGGAACCGGAACTACGCTTGCAGTTATAGCTAGTTCACACGCCAAAACTTCAATGCGCGAGTCGGCATTAGCACTACACATTCAGATGTTTAAATCACCGAGATTCGTTATCTGCTCGCTCATAAATGCAATGCTAGAAATTAAGCATTTAGTAAGCTTGGCGCATGGGAAGCGAAAATCGACCTACCGAATTGACACAGGTTCGCAGCTCTACAGAACGCTGGGCCCGCCGATCTAGCGCACATGGCGGCCCGCCGCCGCTGATCGCCTGTGTGGCCTTCGTACAGTCGCACTCCCACGAGTTTCGAAGTTGCACTGGCTTCTTGCAATTTGCGGTAATATCAGTGAAATTGAACATCACTGACATCACCGAGAGCGCTCGTGGACGCGGCCACATGACTTCACAACATGAACACAGTCGCATAACGTCGCCGGTTGAAATATATGCCGATGATTGCCGCCGAAAACAATCGCCTCGTCTGCCGGCTTACGCCATGTTTGCTTCTTCTCGGCCGGCGCAGTCTTTCCCCCGCCTAGGCCATCCAACCAACCCACGGAGGCGCCGACTTCTTGCTTTTCGTTCTCTCTCTTTGTATTTCGCTTTTCTTTCTGATAATGATCACGTGATCTCCTTCACTGCTCGATCCTTGCAGCCTTTGATTTGTAACACTGTCTCAACGCTTCGGTGCGCTTATTGGGCGCCAAATTTGCAGGGCTGCATATAACCGTTTTTTTATGTCCACTGCAGGACGAAGGCCTCTCCCTGCGATCTCCAATTACCCCTGTCTTGCGCTAGCGTATTCCAACTTGCGCCTGCAAATTTGCTAACTTCATCATCCCATCTGGTTTTCTGCCGACCTCGACTGCGCTTCCCTTCTCTTGGTATCCATTCTGTAACCCTAATGGTCCACCGGTTATCCATCCTACGCATTACATGGCCTGCCCAGCTCCATTTCTTCCGCTTAATGTCAACTAGAATATCAGCTATCCCCGTTTGTTCTCTGATCCACACCGCTCTCTTCCTGTCTCTTAACGTTAGTCCTAAGATTTTTCGTTCCATCGCTCTTTGTGCGGTCCTTAACTTGTTCTCGAGCTTGTTTGTTAACCTCTAAGTTTCTGCCCCATATGTTAGCACCGGCAGAATGCAATGATTGTACACTTTTCTTTTCAACGACAGTGGTAAACTCCCAGTCAGGATTTGGTAATGCCTGCCGTATGCACTCCAACCCAATTTTATTCTTCTGTAAATTTCTTTCTCGTGGTCCGGCAGTGGACATAAAATATAGGCTGATGATGATGATGATGATGATGATGATATTGACGCGAAATAAGTTGGCACGTGGTGACACTGGTCCCTTGAGGCGAGAACGACGAAGTTCGTGGTTGCGCGCGCGCTCTCGAGGTCCAGCCATTATTAAAGGCTGACGTGTTTTTTTGCCTATCTGTTGCTGGTGAACTATTCTAGCTGTAATAGCTGGGTGACATTTCTGGTGGAGGTGCTGGGTACGGTCGATGTTAAGATCTCCGGAGCGTACCCCAGACCTAAGCCCGGCGAGTAGTTCGGACGAGCTTACCCCTGTGCACGTACGTACCAGCCGGCGTCTCCAGGGACTCCAGCCACAGCACGGTCTGCTACCCGAACGAAGTAGAATGACGAACCAACCACCTCCTGCCGCTACTGCAGCATCGCACGTGGTCGTCAATCAGATCCGGACGCCGAATCATTTCCACGGGAGTGCTTCAGAGGACGCCGACGACTGGCTTGACCATTTTGACCGGGTCGCCAACGTCAACGACTGGACCCACGAGCGTAAGCTTCGCTACGTGTACTTCGCTCTTGAAGATTCCGCTAAAATATGGTTTGAGAACCACGAGGCGACACTGACGTCATGGGAAGAATTTCGTCGGCAGTTCCTCAATGCCTTCGCCAGGGCGGACCGGAAGGAGAGGGCGGAGTTAGCACTGGAGTCGAGAATTCAAGGCCCGAATGAGCGAGTGACGGCGTACGTAGAAGACATGAATCGGCTCTTCCGACGTGCGGACCCCTCTATGACTGAAGCAAAGAAGGTGCGCCACCTAATGCGCGGCGTCAAAGAGGAAATCTTTGCTGGCCTCATTCGAAATCCGCCGACGACAGTGGCAGAGTTCCACGACGAAGCCACCACCATGGAAAAGGCCCTTCAACAGCGGGCCAGGCAATACAACCGCGACGCCGTGATTTCAAGGGAGCTCTCTGCCGTTACCCTCGGCAACGACGTCGGCGCCTTGCGAGAACTCATCAGGGCTGTCATCAAGGAGGAACTGCAGAAGATGCAGACGACCGCTGCCTCTGTGGGACAACTTTCCATTGCGGAAATGGTGCGCGCCGAGGTCCGACAGGCCGTCCATGTTCCTGAACAGTACGAGGCACCACAGCAGAGACCGCGTCCTGAAATGAGTTACGCAGAAGCAGTACGTCGTCCACCACCCTCAAGCGCGTATAGCATGGTACACCCCGCTCAGCAATTGGACGTTAGCTTCAGGCCTCGCAGCACACCGCACATCGCAGAAGCAAGAACTAGGAAGAGCGACGTCTGGCGCACCGCAGACTACAAGCCCCTTTGTTACCATTGTGGCGAAGCCGGGCACATCTACAGAATGTGTCCTTATCGTCATGTGGGGCTCCGAGGATTCGCACCAAATGCACCTCGTCCACGACCTGGTGAGCGGCCGCCGGAAATAGAGAGTTTCGTCGCGAATCGTCGCAATGGTGATCAACGATGGCACGAGCCCCGTTCGTCGTCTCCTGCTCGTTACAGGTCACCATCACCAAGCCAAGCCTTCTCTCGCGGCGCTCTCAGACGCCGCTCGCCAAGCCCGGCGGCTCGGGAAAACTGAGTTCAGCGACCTCCGGAGGTGAGGCCGCTGACGTCGACTGTGCGCAAGATCCTCCACTACGACGACAACGACGAAAACAGAACGACGCAGACCTACAGACGCAGTCAAACACCGTACGAGAGGTAATAACGTCGAACATTCCCGTCACCGTAGACGACGAAGACATAACAGCATTAATCGACACTGGAGCGGACACCTCAGTTATGAGCATGGACCTTGCCTGCAAGCTGAAGAAAGTTTCTACCGAGTGGACTGGGTCGCAGATTCGCACTGCAGGCGGCCATCTGCTAACCCCGGTAGGAAGATGCACAGCGCGAGTGAGCATTCGTGGGTTTACGTACCTCGGAGATTTCGTTATCCTCCCAAGCTGTTCGAGGGACCTAATTCTGGGAATGGACTTTCTGCAGGCTAATGGAGCCGTGATAAACCTACAAAAGTCGCTGGTAACGTTTTCAACGGCGCAGGCCTTAGCAGGGAGCAGCACTGACGACACGTATGTCAACGCCTTGAGGATTGTCGACGAGAACATCACGGTGCCGCCAAGGAGCAGCGTATTGACCCTCGTAACCTGCGACGCATTCGACGACTATGAGGGTATTGCCGAGGCAAATATCCCGCTGTTGCTCGAAAGACACATCTGCATCGCCCGGGGCCTTGTTCGAATACAGAATAAGTGCTCGCAAGTTTTGCTGACAAATTTCAGCCATGAGTATCAGCACGTCCCTCAAGGTACAGCTGTGGCCTTTCTGAACGGCATTGCTGACTTCTCCGACGTCGGCACGTTACAAGTGACTTCACCGGATGTAACAACTCACGCCAGCCTGAGTACCCGCGTCCACATTAATGCTGACTTAGCAGATGTACAGAAGAATCAGCTACTGGGCCTAGTGACAGAATTCTCTGGCTGTTTTTCCACAGAATCTAGAGTCCAGCGCACCTCCATTACGCAACACCGGATAGTTACAGAGGAGTCGGCGCGGCCTGTTCGTCAGCACCCGTACCGCGTGTCACCTATGGAGCGGGAGGCGATTAAGCGTCAAGTTGAAGAAATGCTCAATGATGACGTCATCCAGCCGTCGACAAGTCCGTGGGCGTCCCCTGTCGTGCTAGTAAAAAAGAAAGACAACACGCTCCGCTTCTGCGTTGACTACAGACGGCTTAACCGAGTCACCAAACGCGACGTTTACCCCCTGCCACGGATCGATGACGCTTTGGACCGTCTGCGCCATGCTGAGTTCTTTACTTCGTTAGACCTAAAGTCAGGGTACTGGCAAATCGAAGTGGACGAGCGTGACCGTGAAAAAACCGCCTTCGTGACTCCCGACGGGCTATACGAATTTAAAGTCCTGCCTTTCGGTCTCTGTTCCGCTCCTGCTACGTTTCAACGAATGATGGACACTGTACTCGTCGGACTAAAGTGGCAGACGTGTCTAGTGTACCTTGACGACGTTGTTGTGTTTTCCAGCACGTTCGATGAACATCTCACCCGACTACGAAGTGTCCTTACCGCAATACGCAAGGCAAACCTCACCATCAAGCCTGAAAAATGTTACTTTGGCTTCCGGGAACTCAAGTTTTTAGGCCACGTGGTCAGCTCCCAAGGAGTACGACCAGACCCAGAAAAGCTCGCTGCCGTTGCCGAGTTTCCTCACCCTAAAGACAAGAAGGCTGTTCAGCGGTTCCTGGGCCTCTGCGCTTACTACCGCCGTTTCGTTGAAGGCTTCTCGAGGATTGCTGAACCTCTCACGAGACTGACGCGACAAGATGTGCCCTTTGCGTGGACGGAAGACCAAGAGCTGGCCTTCACCGAATTGCGCAAACGCCTTCAATCCGCTCCAGTGCTGGCGCATTTTGATGACACCGCGCCAACTGAAATTCACACAGACGCAAGCAACGTAGGACTCGGGGCTATTCTGGTTCAATGGCAAGACGGCGCAGAACGTGTAATTGCGTACGCGAGCCGTAGTCTCACAAAAGCAGAAGCTAATTATTCGACCACCGAAAAAGAATGTTTAGCAGTCGTGTGGGCCATCAGCAAGTTCCGACCTTACTTATACGGCCGGCCATTTCGAGCGATCAGTGACCACCATTCGCTCTGCTGGCTTGCCAATCTACGAGACCCGTCAGGTCGCCTCGCTCGTTGGAGCCTCCGCCTCCAGGAATACGACATGACTGTTGTCTACAGATCGGGCCGTAAGCATAGCGACGCTGACTGCTTGTCACGTTCTCCTATTCCCTCGACATCCTCCGACTTGGAGCTAGATTTGCCGTTTCTTGGTGTCGTCGACGTGGTGCGCATGGCTGACTACCAACGTGCAGACTCTGAACTGCTTCCAGTCATCCGATATCTCGAGGGAGCTGACGTTGTTGTCCCACGCCCACTTTCACGAGGATTGACATCGTACTGCCTGCGGAACGATGTCCTGTACAAGAAAAATTTCGAGAACAGCCAAGAAACGTTCCTTCTCGTCGTTCCGACTGCGCTGCGCGAGGAAGTTTTACAGGCGTGTCACGACGATCCCTGTGCCGGCCACTTAGGCTTCGCGAGGACATTAGCGCGCATACGGCGGAAATACTATTGGCCACACCTATTTTCGTCGGTTCAGCGCTATGTGCGAACGTGCCGTGACTGTCAGAGGCGTAAAGTCCCACCCGTCAAGCCTGCCGGCCTCCTTCAGCCTTTGGATCCGCCTCCGGCGCCGTTCCAGCAAGTGGGAATGGACCTTCTTGGTCCGTTCCCCACGTCTTCCTTGCAAAACAAGTGGATAATCGTGGCAACCGATTATTTAACTCGCTATGCGGAGACAAAAGCTGTGCCGCGGGGAACTGCTGCTGAAGTCGCCAGCTTCTTCGTCCACAACATCGTGCTTCGTCACGGTGCACCCGCTGTGCTCATTACTGATCGCGGTGCAGCGTTTACAGCGGAGTTGTTGCAACAAGTCGTCACGCTGACGCATACTGACCACCGAAGGACCACAGCCTATCATCCCCAGACTAACGGCTTAACAGAGCGCCTGAACAGAACATTGGCCGACATGCTATCCATGTACATTGATGTGGAACACAAGACATGGGATGAAATTTTGCCATACGTGACGTTTGCTTACAATACCGCTGTGCAGGAAACCACCGAGTTTACACCATTCGAGCTCGTTTACGGACGTCGCGTTACAACCCCCTTAGACGCCATGCTCCCGGTAGACCACGGAGCCACAAGTAATGACACCACTGAGGAGTTCGTCGAGAAAGCGGAGGAAGCTCGCCAGCTTGCTCGGAATCGCATCCGCACCCAGCAGAATACCGACGCCTGCCGTTACAACCGGACCCGACGGAACGTCCAGTACTCACCAGGCGACCGCGTGTGGGTGTGGACACCTATCCGACACCGTGGGCTCTCGGAGAAATTGTTGCGCCGCTATTTCGGCCCCTACGAAGTTGTACGCCGCCTCAGTGATGTGAACTATGAGGTGGTGCCTCAAAGCTCTGATCCTAGTTCGAACCGACGCCGTCCCCGTGCTGAAGTCGTCCACGTAGTACGGATGAAGCCGTACTACGCACGCGAGGGATAAGCAACCCTCACAAACCGCTTCAGCACTGTGTACATTCCTGTATGTTTTTTTTTTCTTTCCATGTTGGCACTCTTGCCCATATTGCTCGCCCCATGCCCTTGAAGCGACCGGGTCGGTCGCTTTTGAGAGGGGAGCAATGACGCGAAATAAGTTGGCACGTGGTGACACTGGCCCCTTGAGGCGAGAACGACGAAGTTCGTGGTTGCGCGCGCGCTCTCCGAGGTCCAGCCATTATTAAAGGCTGACGTGTTTTTTTTGCCTATCTGTTGCTGGTGAACTATTCTAGCTGTAATAGCTGGGTGACAATATAACCGTTGCGTGCGCCGCGGCCGCATATAGCGGGCCTAGCCTACGCCACAGATTTTGTCACGCATAATATCGCTTGAAAGTCCGTTTATATGCAGTACTTGGCGCTGGAACGAGGATATGCCGGATAAGTGCAGTACTTTATGCGGGACTTGACTAAGAATAGTATTGAGAAACGTTTTATAAAGCTGGTCTTTTAAAAACACTAATGCGTTGAAGCAAAGAAGGGTTGACAGAGAGCGTTTCCACCTATATGGTAGTGATCTGATTTCCACCTGGAAATGCAGCTTAATTGTGGGTGCCCGGCACAGCGTCGTCAGTGGAGTGGTGACTGAATGTGGACAGAGGAAGAGAGAGGATTAAGGGTAGTAGTGCAGAAGTTGACAGGTTGCTGAAGGTGGCGATCCCAGTTGCATCTACAAACTCCAGCAGGCTTCACAGTGCAGGGAGCTGAGGACACATTGGGACTGGCAGGTGAGTCTCTGTGGCCGTTGGGAGGCCCTGGCGTCTGTAGGTAGTGGTGAGCCTGGAACGTTCTTGCGCCAAGGATGGGCAGACACAGAGCAGGTGCTCCAGAGCCTCACGGTCCCCGAATAACATCGCGGGCGTGCGTCGTATGCAATGGGTACGAGCGAATGCGTGCGAGGGTTAACCGTGAAGGATGATGGCTCGATCTTTCGCGCTCAAAGGAGGAAAGTAGGGAGGAAGTGCGCCGTCTTCGATCGCGCGCAAGGCAACAAGGGGCTTTCAACTCCGGCGGCGGCTATGCGCGGCCGCGAGGGTAATATTTTGAAAGCGATCTCCAGTGGGTACAGTCTAGGTGCACCGAGGGTTGATGGCTTGTGTGAGCTGTGTTCTCTGCACTTAGTGTGCGTTGAAGCAAGAGGTAACACGAAGGGCAGTTCACTTGCTGCTGCAGCCGCTCTTCCTCACGCCAGCGTTTTGATAACGAGTTCCGCGGTCACCGTGTCAGATGTGTAAATGTTTGCCTGTGCGTGCCTGACAGCATCCTTGGTTAATTTAGATTGTAAGTGAACGCTTACTAGATTATACGGCTGATAAATGTGCTATCCCTACTTCGTATAGTTGTCTAATAATTTGCTATCAAAATGGATGCTTCGCATTTCGGGCAAAACTGCAACATCTATTTTAGACAGGTGTCGTACTTCCGTGCGCATCCACCTTTCATCAGCATTCTTCCCTCAACAAGCGTTCGACCTCACGACTCAGACAGCTAACACCTACAGTTGCGTAAGTTTTCAAGTTTGAAGTTAATTTCTGGAAAGTGAATACAAATTCTGTGCGAACACTGTCTGGCCCCTTAGCCAAAGGCTAGTAGTGGGGCCACTTACAAATATGTAAATGGCAGTAAGCTTGTTAATGACACATTAATGCACAGAAGAAGTATCAGGAAAACAACCTTTAGAAAAACAGTATGGATTTAAAGGTACAGCATTGGTTAGTAAAGTTACTACGAACAAATGAAATACATAATAGCGAGCATAATGTTACCTGCAGAAAAAATTTTTGAATGTTAAGTAATATAATTCTATATATTTTCTGGCATACTAAAAATATCGCACTGAAGGAGCAAATAGAATTTACTACGAAAAATCAGTAATCATAATCTAACAGGAATTGACACAAAAATAGACATAGTTTAGAAATGGCTTTAGGCGCAAGAAATTAGACACGGACGACAGAATAATAGACACGGACTGGGGCACACTCGCAACTGATTATTCTACCCGACGCTTCACATATATACCCTCAAGCATGCGTACAAGAATATAAACAATGAGTTTACCTAAGATAGCCACCAAGCCTAATCACATCCTATCAGCAAGGAAACTAAACTAATTCTCGTAAAGAGACAACAACAGAATGCTGACACACTGGTCACCAAAAATTCTTATATACAATGCCTGTGCTAGTTCCTGTGCCCCCGTATCCTCACTTTTCTTTAATATACATGTTTTTTTCCAGCAAAGGGTCACACGTGCACACTTTGCAGTGATGAGGCAAATGCGAATCTGTCCCATTCTTGTTTGATAGTCCATGATTTCGTAGGCGATCATTTATAGAACGGTTAGTTTGGACGATGTATACGTTGCCACATTCTAAAGGAATCTTATACACGACACTGACTGAATATTTCTTCAAAAAACACTTTGTGTGATTCTGTACACGCTCGCCACTATTTACGGAAGTCAGGCGAGCACAAATACGAGAAAGCTTCCGGGGAGCCGAAAGACTACTGGTACATCGTACCTAGAAGCCACATTCTTTAACGAATGAGCCACTCTGTGTAAATACGGAATTAACACAGGACACGTTTTCCGTTTCTTTTCGCAATCTCCGGAAGCATTGTTAGGTTCATGCCAAAATTTCTTCAACAAACCTTCGCTCACCGAAGCCAATAAAGAAGTAGGGAAGCCCGCTGAGCCAAGCCTAGAAATCTGCAAATTAAAGCTCTCCTGAATGCCGGGAGGACAAGACCTAGTTAGTGCCAACTACAAGCTAGTACTGGCATCAGCTCGTTTGTCTGTTTTCGAATGAGCGGAATGAAGCGGCAAGAATTCTTTCTGTCCATGGGGATGGTACATCCAACAAACATGGTTTTCATGAAGGGTGAGATGAAGGTCTAAAAATTGCAGCTTGTCAAAACTAGGCAGCTCATGGGTAAACTTCAGCCCTTGTCCAAGCACTTCAAAAGTGCCTAATTCGTCCATAACACACTCTGTGTAGGCACTGTCCCGTTGTTTGTTCAAAAACAATCAAAAAGTCATCTACCGGCTCTGCGATGGCGGGGCCGTTCACGACTTTGCTGTATTTCATGCAGGTGTACGCAGGAAGTGATTTTCGACAGCTTTGTCACAGCATCGAGTTTGACGGCGACTGCGCAGATGCATCACCGGGACCATTCCAGTATAACCGATTTGAGGATCAAGGGGACTTTGGAATATGTCAGGCCACCGAATTCGGAAGGTGCGGTCTTCTGGACAACGAACCTTGGGCGATCAACGTACTACAAGGTCCATTCACATAGGTCGCGAAGCTTCGGGCGAAAAGCGGTTCAGAACGAATTGTCACCGACATCAGCAAGGGTGGTTATGGGAGCAGCGATTGAAGCGCTACTATGTTTGGAGGGAACAAACATTGGGAAAGAAAAAAGCGTTTTATAAATAAAGAGAGACACAGTTAGATTCATTCAACGAAAATACAATTCGTTATCAATTTTATATACGCATGGCGAGAAAAGAACAACTCTATTTTACTTGATCATTATCAATAAATGCCTTTTTTCAGTGTCCACCATAAGAGCGCCCACCGATACCACTATCACTTGCAATGCAATGCAGCTCTTTAAGTGTGCAGAAAGGCGCGCTCGTAAAGTTAACCTGTTATAATACGCCCCCCTCACATGTTGAGTTGTTTTGCTTGCCGACGTTTGTCTTAATTTGTTGACGCGGGTAGACTCCTTGTTTCTTAACCTATTCAGTTAAAAGCAGTAAGTTGCGACCGCCAGATAATTGTTTAATTTAGTTGTTTTCGTGCGACAGCGCTGGCCGACGGGCTTGGCGTCCGACGAAAGGACGAGCACTCTACGTCCAAAGCATTCGTCGGCCTCCAAAGAAAGTGTGTTCTGTACAGGGATGCGATTTCGACACCCGTACGGCTGACCTTTTCCTGCATCGCTTTCCGCACTGAAAGCTCGCAACGTCCATCAAGTCGTATGGCGGGGCATTTGAATATACAGCTGTAGTGGCAGGCCTCCGAAAACAAATTTCGCGCCTTTGAGAACAAAATGACATCACTTCTGTTTTTAACGGATATGACGTCACATTATTTTTTCTTCCGCCGGAAGTGTTCCCTCCTCACACAGATGGCGCTAAGCCCCATGGACCGCCGATGAACCGCCATGTTTCGAACGCATGGGCTTCTATGGAAGCTTCGCTACCAGGTATATCTACCTTGCGTACTACATCACTTCGAGCTACATAAGCCGTGCAACATCAGTCGCTCTCTGGGGCGTGGAAGCGGCTCTGCGATGGCGGGGCCGTTCACGACTTTGCTGTATTTCATGCAGGTTAGTTTTCACAAAACCTGTTACCTTTATGGCATTGTTGCATTGCCGGTTCCACCCCAGTGCATTTCGCATCTGTACGCTCTCACTCGAGTAATAGAACGCGCGATTATCGTAGGCGTTGTCATTTTGTGCTTTTGCGCCGTTTTGCTTTTTATTTTTTGTTGTTGCTTGTGTGCGGTGATGTTGAAATGAATCCCGACCCAGATACTGCCCTTCTAAAGTAACTTTTATGTGGCCAAAAGGAAATCAAAGAAAAGTTATCATCCATAGAAAACTTTCAAGCTGAACAACAGGTTGCTATGGCGCACTTGAGAAGCCGCATGGGTAACCTTGAAGGGAAGATAAATAAATTTGACGAACTACAGGCAGCAGTTTCAGAAAGCCGAATAACAGTGGAGCAGAACCGGGCCGGGATTGACGCTCTGATGGCTCAAGTTGATGACATTGAAAACAGGAGCCGACGTAATAATCTGATCTTCTTTGGCGTTGAAGATAATGATGAACATGAGAGGGGAGTTAAGTCTGAAAGCAGAGTGTCAGAACTGTGCCATTCCCATTTAGGTATCGAGCAAGTTAGCATTGAAAGGGCGCACCGACTAGGCAGTTTTAGTTCCCATAAAAAACGGCCACTAATAGCCAAATTTGTCAGTTATAAAGACAAGCACAGTATTCTAGTTATGGCAAAAAAGTTTAAGGGCACAAGTATTAGCGTCTCGGAAGACTTTTCGGATACTGTTGGAAAGGAAAGAAAGATGTTATGGGATTACGCCAAAGTGCACCGTAAAGATGGAGACAAAGTAAGCCTTCGTTATGATTCCTTATTTCTCGAACAACCTGAAGTACACTTACGATGAGACAGTTGGTTCGGTTATACGATCAGGGTGACAGCGAAGCAACAATACCAAGCTGAAAGTAGTGCTTGTGAATTGCAGAAGCATTTCAAATAGAGTCGATGATTTCGCTAACCTTCTTCGTGTGACTGATCCCACTGTTGTCCTTCGATCCGAATCGTGGCTAAACAGTGAAATTAGTGATAATGAAATCTTTCCCGCACATTATGTGGCTTTTCGGAGAGACAGAGATCGACACGGGGGAGGTGTGTTTGTACTAGTTAAACAGGAGGTTTATTCTAAAATGTTAGATATTGAGCCACAAACAGCTGAATCAATCTGGGTGAAGCTACGATTGCAAAATGGAAAGACTGTGTCTATTTGTTCCTTTTATAGGCCACCGGGAAGCCAAATTAAAGCAATGAATGACTTGAAAGAGGAAATTGAGGCGGTAAATGATGAACATATAATAATCGGAGGGGATTTCAACCTGCCTGAAATTGATTGGTCTCAAGAAAATATGAACCCTCGCATTAATAGTGGCTCGGGAAATGAATTACTGAGGATGTGTAGCTGTTTTTCGCTGCATCAACTTGTTTTGCAACCTACAAGTGGAAATAATGTGCTGTTGTTATTACTTACTAATTTGCCTTCTGAGGACCAGAAAACACTAGTCGTGCCTGTAACCATAGCGCTGTACTTTGCGAGCTGAGCTTGCACCATGTTAAAGTTGTAGATAGCGGGGCAAGGCGAATATATAGCTATAAGAAAGCGAATACCGCGATGATAACAGAGGCACTTGACCGGCACTATGACATTTTTGAGACGCTGTCAGATACGTCTGATATAGAAGATATGTGGGTAAGGTTCAAAAGTAAATTGTTTGAATTACGTGAGCGACATGTTCCCTCATGGCTGATGTCAGCTAGACGCAGCAAAAGTAAGCCTTGGTTTACGGGCGATGTGCAAAGATTAGTCCGCAGGAGACAGAAAGCCCACAATAAATTCAAAAAAAGACAAGAGGGAGGGGCAAAAGAAACCTTGCAAATACTTACAACTACATTGAATGACGCCATAAAAAAAGCAAAGGCCAATAACTTTGAAACCCTAGACTTGAGAATAAATGATCGCCCGAAAGAACTGAGGCAGATATGCAAGACCGTCCCCATTGCTCGTCAGCCCACAAAGCTGTGAAGGCACTGTTGTCTTACATGAGGACGACTGGCCTATGTGAACGCCTTTGAATTGCTCAGGCCCTCCGCGTGCGTGCGCGAGCTCTCCGTCTCCCCCCCCCCCTCTCTCTCTATCTCATCTTTCTAATCCCTCTTTCCCGTCCCCCCGAGTAGGGTAGCCAACCAGACGCATTTCTGGTTAACATCCCTGCCTTCTCTTTCTCTCCTCCTCCTCCTCCTCCTTCAAAAAAAAAAAAAACGGAAAGGATGATGTAACAATACCGACTATTGATAACGACGGCACGTTTGTGTATAACAATCGCCAGAAAGCTGAATGCTTTATATCATTTTTTACATCGGTATTCTCTACTCATGCACACACGCTCACTAATTTTCCTAGAAGATTTTGTGATGTTACTATGGAAAAGGTTGTGTTTAGGTTGCGCGGAATTGAAGCTATTTTAAAGAAATTAAATCCTAGTAAAGCCATGTGGTCCAGACGAAATACCGAATGCTTTGTTATCTTCAGTGCATGCTCAGATTCAAAATATTTATACCTTTTGTTTACAAAATCGATCGAAGAGGGCAGCCTGCCGTCTGATTGGAAGGAGGAGGAAAAAGAAGAAAGGAAAGGCAGGGAGGTCAACCAGACGCACGTCCGGTTTGCTACCCTACACAGGGGAAGGGGATTAAAGGGATGAAAAGAGAGAGAGGGAAGAAAGTACTCGCAGTATGAACATGTGCAGTTGTCGAACACTTCACAGTCGGTCACTGAGGCCAGTCGACTTCATGAATTTTAACAATGCCCGCGTCGCTTATTGGAATGCCCGCGTCTTATTGGAAAATTAAGGGCAAATGTAGTACCGGTGCACAAATATGGACCACGAAATTTGGTGTTGAACTACCGTCCCGTGTCGTTAACTAGTACAGTGTGCAAGGTTCGGGAACATGTTCTTTTCTCTAACATAATTAAGCATTTAAATGAGAACGCCCTGCTAAACAATTGCCAGCATGGTTTCCGCAGTGGATTCTCCTGTGTCACGCAGCTCACAGAATTAACTCATGACCTAGCAAGTGTATTGGATAAAGGCGGAACGGTTGATTGTATATTTCTTGATTTCAAGAAAGCTTTTGACGTTGTGCAGCATGATTTGTTATTAGAAAATTTGCCATGGTATGACATTGACATTACTGTAATTAATTGGATAAAAATTATCTGCAGCTGAGACGTATGAGGGTTGTTATTAACGGAGAGAAATCAGGTGAGGCTGACGTGACGTCGGGAGTACCACAAGGGTTGGTGCTTGGCCCACTGCTCTTTTTGATGTACGTTAATGGCATTGTTGAGAATGTTAACTCTAATGTGCGCATGTTCACAGATGACTGCGTATTAAACAGGGTTATTAATAATTTAAATGATTGCGCAATAATGCAAGGTGACATCGACAGGATTCAACGGTGGTGTTCAACATGGGATATGAACCTTAATGTTTTGTAGCGTTAGCTACACTGGCTTAGCCAAGCCCGTTTCGCGCGGCACATCAAGAGCCGTGCTGCGCATGCGCACGGATCAGTGATGTCACACGGCTTGCGCACCGGAGCCACCGGAGCCGGCACCTCTCGCGCACTCCGCCGCCGCCGCCGCGCGCGACTCACCGCCGCCGGTCTGCGCATTCCAGAGGAGTGACGTCGTAGCCGTGGTAGACGCACTGGCGCCGGCGCGCGCTCGCTGTGCAGTCGCCGTCTGACACTGCGCTGGAGCCGCTGCGCTTCTGACTGGCGTTTGCCAGTGTGGTATAGCCATGGAGAAGGAAAGCGCAAATGCTGCTCAACAGCGCAGAAGAACGGAGAAGCTTGACTCATCGGATCCCGAAGTAGTTGCCTGGCAATTAGCGGTTGAGCGTAGGAGACAACCAGGAAAGCTAAGAATAATCAGCTGAACGTTTGCTAACGCTACGTATATCCTGGCATAGCCGAGCTAAGCCACTGGAACTTTTTTACATTAAGGTTCACATGTGTTTCTCTAAAAATAAAAAGAAACAAGTTCAGTCTAATTATAATATTAATGGGACGCAACTGTTGACTGTGTCAGAATTTAAATATTTGGGAGTGTATTTCACCACTGATTTATCGTGGACACGTCACATTGATCATATTACTGCCAAAGCATCTCGTGTGCTAGGATTTATGAAAAGAAATACAAAACAATTTTCAATCAAAGCAAAGGCTCTACTCTATCTCTCTAGTGTCCGATAAATACTTGAATGTGCCAGCACGGTTTGGGATCCTTGGACAAGAACAAACATAGACAAACTGGAAAGAGTTCAGAGTAGGGCTGTGCGCTTTGTATTTAAAAATTACACAAAGAATTTTAGTGTAACAGAGGCCAAAAAGAAACTTGGGTGGCACATGCTGCAAAAACGACGTTTAATTCATAGATTAAAACTGTTCCACAATATTTTTCATTCAAGAACAAGTATTAATCGTTTGAATTATCTACATTTGCCCGACTACGTGTCTATGAGAGTTGATCATGAACTCAAAGTGAAAGAAACTTCATTTAAAACAAATGTGTTTAAAAAATCCTTTTCCCCAATACAATCCGTGACTGGAATCGGTTACCACGTGATAATGTGAACATAACATCAACTGACATGTTTGTACAGACACTTCACGATGCAATAGTATAGTAATGAATATGATGTGGTGTTTTATCCTATGTTACCTGTATTATGTTTGTTTTCTTTTTTTCTGTTATGTAATCCCCCCACTGTAATGCCTATTGAAGGCGCTGTGGGTACTCTGGTAAATAAATAAGTAATTAAATACATACCTAAACACCTGCAAAACCTTGTCCTTTAACAAAGCGGTTTCCAGGTGGGGGTCAATGCTTGCAAGAAAAATGTTGCATAACACAGGTTCCACACATAAAACTATATATGTATACACCATTCCTCTAGACAAAAGAAATGAACGTAGCCCCAAGATAAAAATCCAAAAGAGCTAAAAACTTTCTACCGGAACTTCGGCTTTGTCGTGAAAGGACACATCCCTTTTTTTTCCTATACAAGACCGCACAGCCATAAAAAGCTCCCTATGAGGTATGGAAAAAAACCGATCTTCAACATCAATCGAGAAAAAATACGCAACAGAGCAATTTTTCTAAAAAAAACGCAATTATGTCACAGGAAATTTTTACTTAAAACGGGTCGTCCAATGCAAGAGTGTTAAACTGCTTCAACAAATACCGACTTACCAGTGCCTGTCATGACTTGTCGCTAACTGTGCACCTGAACGGCATCTCAGGTTTATGAGTTTTAGTGTTGGAAAGCACAGAAAGATTGCTGCCAGTGCACTCCCTGTTGCTCTTCGCTAACTTTGGCAAGCCATGGCAGGTGCACAAAAGAGCAGCCTGAGCTTTTACATTGGGAACTGACAGCCGCCCACTTCTGAAATTCTTCCAGATAACTTCCGTAGCCTTGCGGTCGAAGAGTCCTTTTTTTCATGAGCACAAGCCCCCCCCCCCCCCCCTAGCTTTGCCCGCCGCTAAAAGGCGTAGGTCATTCTGCCTCATAAAAGACACCGCACTGTCCAAACGATGACGGCCCCTCCGGCTTTCCATCGGAACCGTCCTCGACAGGTTGTCCACACCATCCAGAACGCATCTTTCCTCGTCTTCTGTCTGAGCCCTGCTGGCCACACGTCTCTTCAGGGAAAGCAACTCGTGGGCAGGAATGGTAGACTGAACACTGTATTTAGGCCCATTCTTCAGCACCACAGCAACCTCACCCAGGACTTGAATGTCCCCCAGAATCTGGAGATCTGCAGAACGACCCGTTTTCTTCCTGCGGTTGGGTAAAAGCAGAAGACACCGTTACCACTAGAATTCAGTCGTTTCCGCAACCAATTTCCTGACCCTTTGTAGTTTCGTGTGCGCAATCGAGGAACATTCTTGTGCGAAGTGTACACTCTAAGCCCCGTGACCCCTATTATAGGTGCACATTTTTAAATTCTAGTATACTTATACTTTAAGGGTTAAAATGTAACTGATACATTTGAAACCCTTAGTATAAGTATACAGGACAGCATGTAACCTTTAGGATTACGTGGTGTGTATGTACCACTTTACAGGTTACACGTCTGCTAACTATGTATATATTGTGAAGACAAAGATGGGCACTGGGGCTCGCGCGCTCGGACCGCGAGCGAGAAAGAGGAAGCAGAAGTAAAACCAGGTGTTCTGGCGGAAGGCCGATTGTCTGTCTGCTTCTCCTCATTACAATGGCGCAGCCGCTCGACGAACCTCTGCTCGACGACCCGTCCTCGTCCGCCGTGCTGCGGAGCGGGGGCGTCTTCCGGCATCTTGCGGCGCCAGCTCGAGCGCCGGCCGCCCCGCTCGGACCCGACGCCCACGGTTCCTCGGCCTCACCTCTCGTCGGTACCGTGCCTCTCGTCCCAACTACCCAGGTCAGGGATTCACGTCCCGTCTCTATGCAAACCACTGTGCCGCTAAGGGACGCCGTACACGCTCCCTTGGACGTGGATTCCGCTGCCACGACTCCAGCGCCTACTGCATCGTCAGGTGGACGCTGTCTGTAACCCCTCCACTGCGGCCTCCAGCGATATCGCTACGTTCACACAGGCCATAGCGGCGCTGTCCAAGCGCCTCGAAGACGTCACGGTATCCGTCACTACAGCCCTAGCGCGTAGCGAACTTCCTTCACCATCGCCCGTGGAAGTTACAGAGTTTCGTGGCTTCGAGGACGATCCAACGTTGTGGGTACACGCAATTAATTCATTGGCCCGTAGACATGCCTGGCCGGAAGACGTGACGATGTCACTCGCCGAAAGCCGGCTTCGTGATCCCGCCAAGGCGTGGCACAGATATGACGGCTCTGCCTACACTTCCTGGGCCGAATGGAGTGCGGCTTTAGTGACTGCTTTCAGCCAGCTCCCTTCTGCCTATGACGATCGCTTCATGCGCATGCGTTCACGCCGACAAGCACCAACCGAAGCTGTGGCTCTCTACGTCTACGAAAAGGTGAAGCTTCTCGAGGACTGCGGCATCACCTGGCTCTCTCCTGCTGCTCGCCAGTATGTAGTCGAGGGGTTGCTCGACTCGACGCATGCAGCCATCCTCTCTGCTCAGCCTCCGGAAACGTCACCCTATGTTTTCGCTCGAAAGGCAGCCGAACTGCAGCAGAGCACTCGTCGTCGTATGGCTGTGGATATGCCGGAGGCTGGACCTTCAGAGACCGCCACTACACGGCGCGGCTGCTTCTCTTGCGGTCGTATTGGGCACAATACCAAGGATTGCCCTCAGTCGACTAAAACCCGTATCCATTATCAGGCCTGCCAATCTCCCATGTTACCGGTCTTTGTGGAAGGGATAGGCGGCCTGCTGGCGCTTGTGGATACCGGTGCTGTGAGGACGGCGCTACACCAACGTTATGCTCCTGACACCATGCGCCCATGGACGCAACCCCCACTGTACGGACTCGGAGGCAGCGCTATGCCAGTGGGCATGCTCGACATTAAAATTAAATTATGGGGTTTTACATGCCAAAACCAGTTCTGATTATGAGGCATGCCGTAGTGGGGGACTCCGGAAATTTGGACCACCTGGGGTTCTTTAACGTGCACCTAAATCTAAGCACACGGGTGTTTTCGCATTTCGCCCCCATCGAAATGCGGCCGCCGTGGCCGGGATTCGATCCCGCGACCTCGTGCTCGGCAGCCCAACACCATAGCCACTGAGCAACCACGGCGGGTATGCTCGACATTCATGTCCGGACATCGGCCGAGACAAAATTTATCCCAGCAGTACCTGTTTTCGAGGACCTCCCTGCCGACTTGATTCTGGGGACGGACTTCTTGCTGTCCGACGACATTCGCATCACCATCGACCACGGTCGTGTTGAGCTCTGCCCTTCTACAACCCTGGCCCAAGACACCACGGCCACTTCTACGCCAGTCCCGAAACCGACAGGTGAGCCTGCAAATTTGCCTACCTTGCCTTCGGTACTCGCTCGCCACTCTTCATTGTTCGCCAAAAGCACGGCCGACCTCCCAGGCACTAATTTGTTGGTGCATCGTATACCTACGGGGGACCACTCGCCGATATGTGTGCCACTGAGGAGGTATGCGGAACGGGAGCGCACCGTGATCGCGGAACACGTGCGTGAAATGCTCGACGCCGGCATCATTCGGCCCTCTTCAAGCCCGTGGTCAGCGCCTGTCGTACTTGTTCGAAAAAAGAATGGGTCTTGAAGATTTTGTGTAGATTACAGGCAGCTCAACAAGTCTACGACGCCCGACGCGTACCCACTACCTCGAATTGATGACGCTATTGATACGGTCCGTCATTCCAAGTTCTTTTCATCGCTTGATTTACGCGTGGGATACTGGCAGATCAACGTCGCGGAAGAAGATAAGTGCAAGACTGCCTTTCGGACTCCTTCAGGCTTGTACGAGTTTAACCGCATGCCGTTTGGGCTGCGCACGGCTCCTAGTACCTTTCAGCGCGCCATGAATTGTGTGCTAGGACCTCTTAAGAACCAAGCTTGTGTCGTATATCTGGACGACATCTTGGTCGTTGGCGCAACGAAAGAACAACATCTTCGCAATTTGGACGAAGTACTACACAGGCTCTATGAGGCAGGGTTTCGGTTGAACCGCGACAAGTGCCAGTTTGGTCTCACCAAGATCTCATACCTAGGCCATACTATCTCTCCAAACGGCATCCAGCCGCTCCCCGAGCGCATCGCTGCTGTGGCGGAATATCCTACACCAACTTGCCTGAAACAAGTTCAGTCGTTTGTGGGTATGGCTTCATATCTGCGCAGATTTATTCCCCACTTCGCATCGACTGCCGCTCCCCTGACCGATTTACTTAAAAAAGGAGCTTGCTTTGAATGGGGCGCCCCACAAGAAATCGCTTTTCTAACTTTGAAGCAGCAGTTAACTCATTGCCCCGTACTAAATCACTTCAATGAAGACTGGACTACGGAGGTGCACACAGATGACAGCCAGATGGGCCTTGGAGCAGTACTAGTGCAATGTGACCCTGATGGTATCGAACGTGTTGTCGCATATGCAAGCCGCAAACTTTCAGATACAGAGCGCCACTACCACTCCAATGAGCTGGAATGTCTAGCGGTGGTATGGAGTGTGGATGATAAATTCCGGCACTATCTTTTTGGCCGCAAGTTCACAGTCGTGACCGATAATGCTGCATTAACATGGATGTTCTCAAAGCAGCAGCTGAAGCATAAGTTTGCCCGATGGATTCTCACGCTGCAAGAATACGATTTTGACGTGCGCCACCGTGCTGGGGGGTTAAACAACATCGCCGATGCCCTCTCACGGAATCCCCTTGACCGCGTGTCCGAAAACGAGGAGAGTCGCATTTTCTTCTCGCAACAAGGTTTCTCCAAAGCCCAACAGGAGGATAAAGACTTAGCTTCAATCATTGCCTCAATCGCTGCTACGGGAAAGAATTCCACATATGTATTACGCGATGACACGCTGTATCGGCGGCAGTGGCACAAGGACCACTCAGAAGAACGGCACCTCCTAGTGATTCCCAATTGTTTTAGATCACAAATATTACGAGCCATTCATGACACTCCGGAAGGAGGGCACATCGGCCAGCGAGCCACGCTCCGGAAAATACAAGAACGCTTCTGGTGGCCGAAGATGGAAAGCAATGTCCGCTCCTACGTCGCCAGTTGTGAAGTGTGTCAGCAATATAAGCGACTGCCAGGATGCCAGCCTGGATTACTGACACCTATTCCGCTGCCAGAAACTATTTTTCATACTGTTGGCATCGACTACATCGGACCTCTACCGATCACTACAGCAGGAAACCGCTACATCATTGTGGCCGTGGACTATTTGTCGAAGTACGTCGAAGTGGCCGCTGTGCCATCTATCGCGTCCGGCCACCTAATCGATTTCCTGAAGCTACGATTTGAATGCAGATATGGCCTGCCAAAAAAATTAATATCAGACCGTGCCACGACATTCCGCAGTCGATGAAATTACCTGAGTACGGCAGGAGTGCAGCACCATTACACGTCCGCATTTCATCCCCAGGCAAATGGCCTAACGGAGCGAACTAACGAAAGCATCCAGGCACGACTCGCTCCGTATACGAAAATCGGG
The DNA here is from genome assembly GCF_013339745.2 of Dermacentor silvarum. NCBI lineage: Eukaryota > Metazoa > Arthropoda > Arachnida > Ixodida > Ixodidae > Dermacentor > Dermacentor silvarum. Next base: position 15,241,117 of record NC_051156.1, on the reverse strand, counting down.
AAAAAAGGAGACGCCGACTGGGACGTTCACCTTCAGTCAGCGGCTTACGCCGTTAACACGGCGTTGCAGACGTCTACCGGGACAACGCCATATGAAACCGTCTACGGGAAGGTGCCCCAGCTGAAAGCGGTCCTTAGCCTAGAAACTCCAGTTACCATCTCCAGCTCCGCCGACCGAGCGTCCGCCTTTAAAAAGATTAGAACAGCAGCGATCAGAAGAGCTTCACAAGCGCAAGAAACGCAGAAACGACACTATGACCGCCGACATCGACCTGCTCCGGTGTATAGCGTCGGTGACGAGGTGTGGGTACAAAGGGAAGTCAGCGCACCAGGCCAGAAGTTACTACCGAGGTTTGACGGGCCCTTCAAGATTACTGAACGCATAGGAGAGAACACCTGGCGCGTGAGCACCGCAATTCCAGGTGCTAGCCTCGATAGGCGTAAAAGAAATAACTTCGCCGTGCACGTGTCACGCCTCAAGAAAAGGTTCCGGCGCTTGAACTGAACTGCCAATTTTAAAATGAACTGTCGATCTATTTTTTTCAGGTCCGCAGCGTGGCCGAGTGTGAAGACAAAGATGGGCACGAGGGCTCGCGCGCTCGGACCGCGAGCGAGAAAGAGGAAGCAGAAGTAAAACCAGGCGTTCTGGCGGAAGGCCGATTGTTTGTCTGCTTCTCCTCATTACAATATATATATATATATATATATATTAAAATGGGAGTGTTGGTCTTCAAGCAGGCCTCGATGTGGCGTTACAGAAGGCTATCCGAAAGGCAGGTCTGGTTACCGGCGAGCGCGAGCTAGAGCGTCAACAACAACCACACTCATCGTCGTCTTCTTTCCCCAGACATCGAAGCGCGGTCAATCGCCTTCAGTACAATTACCCCCCGCGGAATAAGGAGCCATCCTGGCGACCTAGGGGCAAGAAAACACAGGGGGATCGTAGCACTGCTTGAGTCTGGACATGGCCACGACGACGATGGTCAGAAGACGGTTCTAACGGCTCGATGAGATAGTTCACCGGAGATGTTTGTTGAAGTACACGATATGGTCCCTGGTACTTGGAGACCAGCTTCGTTGAAAGGCCGGTGTAGTGGACGGGACACGCAGCCAGACTAGCGAGCCAGGAGCATAGCACGTAGGAGTAGCGGAGGCATCGTGGTGTTCCTTCTGGCGCCACTGGTCTTGTGATGTGAATGAACGTGCAAGTTGGCGGCATTCTTCAGCGTATGTAGCTGCTTGAGATAGAGTCGTGGACTCGGAGGCGTCGGGTCGGTATAAAAGAATAGTGTCCATGGTACAAGAAGGTTCGCGTCCGTGAAGGAGAAAGAAAGGGGAGAATCCAGTTGTGCTTTGAATGGCGGTGTTATAAGCGTACGTAACAAAAGGTAGCACTCGGTCCCAATTGGAGTGATCTGACGAGACGTACATAGCAAGCATGTCGCCCAGGGTGCGGTTAAAACGTTCTGTCATCCCGTTGGTCTGTGGGTGATAGGCACTGGTGGTGCGGTGAACGACACGGCATTCACGAAGCAATGCTGCGATAACGTCGGAGAGGAACACACGACCACGGTCACTCAGCAACTCTCGAGGAGCTCCATGACGAAGGACGAGATTGTGAAGAATGAAAGTGGCAACGTCTTTTGCTGTGGACGACGGAAGAGGTGAAGTTTCGGCATACCGTGTGAGGTGATCGACGGCAACGATTATCCAACGGTTACCGTCTGGTGTACTGGGAAGGGGACCGTAGATGTCAATGCCGACGCGGTCAAATGGTCGGGCGGGGCATGGCAGAGGTAATAAGGGGCCAGGCGGCGTGTTGAGGAGGAGTCTTGCGTCGCTGGCACGTGGAACATGACCGAACATACTGGCGAACATAACGGTACATGCCACGCCAGTAGTACCGAAGCCTAATACGTGAATACGTCTTCAGGAAACCTGCGTGGCCACATTGTGGGTCGTCGTGGAAAGTGGAGCAGATTTCGGAGCGCAGGTGGCGGGGAATGACGAGGAGCCACTTACGGCCGCCGGGGGTGTAATTCCGGCGGTACAGCACGTCTTCCCGAGTGGTGAAGTGTTCAGCCTGCCGACGCAATGTCCGAGAAGTGGGAGCAGAAGTCCGGCCAGACTGAAAGTCTAGAATGGAAGCCACCCACGGGTCCTTGCGCTGCTCAGATGGCATGTCAGAGATGGCAAGAGCGGTGGTATCGTAGGTAGTATTTGTGAAGCAGACAGGGTCGGGAGGCAAGGGTGAACGGGAGAGGGCGTCTGCATCCGAATGTTTCCGACCAGAGCGATACACGACGCGGATGTCGTATTCCTGGAGGCGCAATGCCCATCGAGCGAGGCGACCACTTGGATCTTTCAGTGACGAGAACCAGCACTAGGGCGTGGTGGTCGGTCACTACGTCAAATGGGCGCCCGTACACGTAAGGACGAAATTTCTCTATGGCCCAAATTATGGCAAGACATTCTTTTCAGTCACCGAATAGTTGCCTTCGGCTTTGTTGAGAGTTCGGCTTGCATAGGCAACGACGTACTCTTCAAACCCATCTTTCCGTTGAGCAAGAATAGCGCCTAAGCCGACACCGCTGGCGTCCGTGTGGATCTCAGTGGGTGCAGAGGGGTCGAAGTGTCGCAGTATAGGAGGCGACGTAAGGAGACGGCGCAATTCGTTGAAAGCGTCGTCGCAAGCAGGAGACCAAGCCGAAAGGTTATGACTGCCAGCGAGGAGCTTGGTCAAAGGGTTGATGATCATAGCGAAATTGTGGATAAAGTGTCGGAAATAAGAACATAGGCCGATAAAGCTGCGGAGATCTTTCATGGTACTTGGTTTGGGAAACGCGGAAACGGCTGTAAGTTTGGCAGGGTCGGGGAGAATACCGTCCTTCGAAACAACATGACCTAGAATCGTGAGCTTTCGAGCGGCGAAGTGGCATTTCTTCAAGTTCAGTTGCAGTCCTGCAGCTGAGAGGCAAGCGAGAACTTGTTCGAGGCGAGTTAGATGGGACGCAAAATCGGAGGAAAAGACCACAATGTCGTCTAAATAACAAAGGCAAATATGCCACTTCAGGCCTCGAAGGATCGTGTCCATCATGCGCTCGAAAGTAGCAGGCGCGTTGCAGAGGCCGAAGGGCATGACTGTGAACTCATACAGGCCATCGGGCGTCACAAAAGCCGTTTTTTCGCGATCGGCCTCCTGCCATCGGCACCTTCCAGTATCCCGAGCGCAGATCTAAGGACGAGAAGAATTCTGCTCCCTGTAGGCAGTCCAGGGCATCGTCGATGCGTGGTAGAGGGTACACATGCTTGCGGGTTATTCGATTAAGACGGCGGTAATCCACGCAGAACCTGATGGATCTGTCCTTTTTCTTTACCAGCACAACTGTAGAGGCCCAGGGACTGCTGGAGGGCTGGATTATTCCACGTTTCAGCATATCGTCTACCTGCTCATCGATGACACGGCGTTCTGCAGTCGACACACGATATGGGCGCTGGCGCAATGGTGCTTGTTGACCGGTATCGATCCGATGAACAACTGCTGATGTTCGACCTAAGGAAGACTGGTTGTGGTCGAAGGAGGCTCGAAAACGCTGCAGGAGTTGCACAATCAAGTTGTGCTGCGCAGGTGTGAGGGCGGAATCGACGGCATTTAAGAATATGTCGACAGGATCGTCGGTGCCAGCGGCAGGAGCGATGGCACAAATCGGTAGTGATGCCTTATCGCCAAGCATTGCATCCTCGAAAAGGCAGTCAAAAGTCTCGAAGCTTCCCAGACACTCGCCGCGTAGTAGAAGTGACGGACATTCAGATACATTGCACACGTAGATAGCCGCAGAACCATTGCAGAAGTTGATGACAGCCCACGGGAGGAGGAAGTTTCGGCGCCGAGCAGTACCTGCAGATGGCGAAAAAAAAAAACAGGTGAGTTGGTGGCGGTAGGCGAAAACACCGGTACCAGAACGACGGACAAAGGGGCGATGTGGACGTCAGCCGCGGCAAACACTTTAGGGGGAGCGTGGTCGTCGAGGTCAGGGCACGGCGTCGACAATGTGAGTTCGGCACGCGCGCAGTCCACGAGGGCTTGATGAGTAGACAGAAAATCCCATCCTAGGATTACGTCGTAGGATGATCGGGGCAGGACGACAAACTTAACGGCATACATAACATTTTGAATAATTACACGGGCTGTGCACTGAGCGGTAGGCTTGACGTGATGCGAGGTCGCCGTACGCAGGGAAACATTGGTAAGCAGGGTGGTCACTTCTCTCAGATCGCGGCACAATTTTTCGCTAATTACAGAAACAACAGCTCCTGTGTCGACAAGTGCACGTACGGCGATACCTTCTACCAATAAATCAATTTCGTTAGGCGGGTAAAAATGAGGTCTTGGAGAGTTCGATGACGGCGCAGTTCTTGCCTCGCGAACTGCGGCTGTTAGTTTTCCTCTCGTGCGGGGCTAGGTCGGCGAAGAATCGGGGAGATGGATCGGCGACGGGGAGAAGATGACCGGCGTGAGTCATACGGGCGGCGTGTAGAAAACGGGTCGGCGACAGGAGAAGGAACTCGTGGTGAGTGCTGATCACCTTGATAGGTTGGCGAAGCCACACCATGTTGAGAGCGGAAGCTGCGACGGTGACAGTGGCGGGCTATATGGCCCGCAAGACCACATGCGAAGCATATGGGCCGGTTATCAATGGTACGCCACGGATTCACAACAGATGGTCCGGTGGGCGCAGAAGGATGGGGCACCGGGCGTGAGGGTGGCGGCGACGTGTAGAAGGACCCGGTGGCACGGTAGGCGCCAGAAAGAGATGGGGCCTGTGGTCTGGCAAGGGCGGCAGCGTAAGTTAATGGCGTAGGGACAGGCAACGCCGGAGGGGCAGTTGGTAGTGCCTGGGCGACTTGCGTCTCAATGAAATGACGAAGAGGTGGGTCTAAAGATGACGGCGCTGGCTCAGGTGTGTGGGCGACAAGGGAAAGTTGACGTGCAACTTCGTCGCGGATGAACTGCTTTATGTGTGGCAGCAAAACGGTGTGATCGGCAGTGGCGTCGCTGGCAAGGGTGGAAATGTCTGCTGTATCTTGAGCAGCACGGCGCGTCGACGCACGCTGCTTTCGCAGCTCGTCGTAAGTCTGGCAGAGTTGTATCCCGTCGGCTACCGTTTGGGGGTTCCTAGCGACAAGCATATGAAATGCGTCGTCATCGACTCCTTTCATGATTTGCTTTATTTTTCCCCTTCAGTGAGAGATGGGTCGACGCGCTTGCACAGGGAGAGAACATCTTCGATGTAGCTTGTAAACGTCTCCTCCCTGCGTTGGACTCGACTGCGCAAGCGCTGTTCCGCGCGAAGCCGGCGCACGGCGGGACGACCGAAGACCTCCGCGACGGCTGCCGTGAAGGTCGACCATTTCGTGATTTCGGTTTCATGGTTTTTGAACCAGAGGCCGGCTACATTAGTGATGTAAAAGTGAACGTTCGTGAGCTTGGCGCGGTCATCCCATTTGTTACAAGAGCTCACTCGTTCGTACTAGGCGATCCAGTCCTCGACGTCCTGGTCGTCGGTGCCGCTAAATACAGGTGGGTCGCGTTGTCGGGGCACGCCAGCACAGTGGATTGTCGTCGGCACGGGAGCAGCTTGCGATGGGCCAGGATCAGTCATGGTGAAAGCTGTTGGTAGCGTACGGCTGCGAAGTTCCAGGATGAACAGTACCCCGCTACCTCCACCACTTAAAATGGGGGTGTTGGTCTTCAAGCAGGCCTCGATGTGGCGTTACAGAAGGCTATCCGAAAGGCAGGTCTGGTTACCGGCGAGCGCGAGCTAGAGCGTCAACAACAACCACACTCATCGTCGTCTTCTTTTCCCAGACATCGAAGCGCGGTCAATCGCCTTCAGTACAATATATATATATATGCTTATATATATCGAATTACGAGTACAATACGTGAAAAAGCTTGCAAATGCGTCCATCTGGTATTTTCACGCGATAGCGCTAGGGGCCCCGTATCGCGTTAAAATACCGGACGGACGCATTTGCAAGCTTTTTCGCGTATCCTACTAGTAATTCGATATATATGTATATATATATATATATATATATATATTAAAAGAAGTGCAGGCGCACGTTGAAATGCACATACATTTAATGTCGACTTTTTGGCCAGGGTCCGGCCTTTATCAAGCGTGCGACTGGCAATCACACAGAGCTCAGACTTGTGAAGTTTGTGGTTTGCTACGTATCCCTGCATTTATTTTTACCACAATAAACACTGGATCCAAAGAAATACTTTCTTCATATTTTTTGGTATCCGGAGTTTAATGCCTATATATATATATATATATATATATATATATACAAGTTGGTACTCAGTGGAGTACCAACGATTTCTCGAGTAGGCCGGTGGAGGGTCGATTTGATTGCCTCTCTCTCTCTCTCTATATATATATATATATATATATATATATATATATACAGAGAGAGAGAGAGAGAGGCGTCAAATCAACCATCCTCCCCCCTAATCGAGAAATAGTTGGTAGTCCACTGAGTCCAGTGTGCCTATGACACTCAACGCAACAGGACGAAGAAGGGCGCGTTAATCAGGATTTAGAGACAAAGGGGTTGGCATACTACCCTGCCAACAGTACACCTCTCGCCTTAGTGTTCAGACAAATTTCATAAGACCAATTCACTTATTTTCGACAGTGGTAAGATGAATATTCAACATTTATATAATGTCTGGGACTCCTCGCCTGCAAAACAATGCATCTATAGTGTCATTCACAGAGACCATAGGTAGCGAAATAAGGGCCGTGTTTAGTATTTTCGCTTAAATTCTCTTCATTTTATATAACGACTCTCAAATAATAATGACGAGCATATTTTGTAATATATTTCTATTGCGTCTAAAATGAGTTCACCTGTTGCATTTTCTATGTAAATTATTTCTATGTACTATCGACCAAAAAAAGTTTACGAACCAAGGGATCTGACAAAAACCTGAATATCTCCGCAGCCTCAAAACGCAGCTTAGTATTCCCATTTCAAGCCTCTACTAGTATATGCGAACAACATTGCGATGTACGGTTTTACTGGCTACTTTTAAAGGCTGCTCGGATATTTAGCGTTTTCTGAGATTTCGTTGTCCGTAAACTCTTTTGGTCGATCCCTTTCTTTCTTCTTGGGGATCAGTTTCGACAGTTAAGCGAATTCTATCTGATTTCTCGAGTTTGACACTTTCATGTTTTGCCGTTATTAGGTCTTTATTAGGTTTATTAGATATATTAGGTATTGGTGGTACGTGGCGTAGAGCAGAGGTAGAACACCCGGCTTCTAAGCTGAAGGTCGTAAGCTCGAATCCGCCTCCAGTCCATTACATTTTCAGGCATGGAGTGGCGCCTGACACCGGCAAAAAAAAATATCGCCGACAGCTAGTGGGGCTATACTAGTCCAGGTGCAGGCAAATTAGAAAGGCCCACTAAGTTTCAACAAAGTCACTCCCTCACCAGAACAGGAATTGACCTCCCTGGTGCAGTATTCGGTCACTATCTCCCTCATGACTACTACAATTAACAACGGCATAATAACGATGAAATGATGACAGCTTGATTGCGATGGAATGACAAATAAGGAATTACGTCTGTGGAACGATAAATTTGTTATGAATTTGTGAGGATGATGACGACTCTAAAATGACCATAGTATAACGGCGACATTATTACTACGGTATGGCAATGAACGCGTGATCATTACTCGATAACGACGGCGGCATAATGACGATCAAATGCTGACCACATGATTGTGATGGAATAATGAAGAAAAATGGCATCGAGGGAACCATGAAGGCAGTATGACGATGAAACGACGAAATTGGGACCACGATGGCACGACCACTGTCGGGTGAATACGACTGCACGACATGACAATGACGGCGTTACCACGTGACAAATATTCCATGACAATGGCTCTTTGTCGACCACGCAATGACGACGTTGGCATGAAATGGTGGCGTGACTGCTATTGAATGATGAGCAACGTAATTACTGTGGCGTCGTCATAATGATGCGGAACTTTAAGGATTTTAAATTGACGCGTGGTGAAAAGAGGATAGATACCTAGACAGAATGAATGTAAAATGTGACATCCACCCAATCGTAACAATTACTAGAAAGAATTAAAGCAAGAAAGAAAAGCCTCGCAGTTGAAGGAAAATTCGTCCTGGTCCGGAACTCAAACCTGGGATCTCCACCTTCCCGAGGCAGCCGCTCTACCATCTGAGCTAACCCGGCGGCTAGCAGATGGCAGGGCGAAGTCGAATTTGTCGACTACTGAAGCAAAGGCAAGTGTTTGACGTAATAGTTCAGCGGGAACGCGCTAGGTGTAGATAAGTAATTAAGTGGAAAATGAGACATCCACCCAATCGTAGCAATTGTTACGATTGTTCGTAGCAATTGATACGATTGCAGCAATTATTCGTAGCAATTGCTACGATTGGGAGGATGCCTCATTTTCATTTAATTACCTCTCTGCACCTAGCGACTTTCCGATAATACGTATAAATAGATAAATAGATAGATACATAGATACACGCACAGTGGCTGAAGCAGGCTAAGAATGCTAATCGCATTGAAAATAAAGCGTGTTTCAACAATGTGTTTATGATTTGGATGCAAGCATGTATGCAGCCGCTACCGCCGAAGGTTTCTATCACCAAGCTTTAACTCGTTTCTTTTTTTTAACACGAAAGTGTTTTATGCCGGGGTCCACCAAGACTTCACTGACGTATTTCCGTCACGGAAATACGTCACAGAACATAATACAAAGAAAGAAACCAGAAGAAAAAGTTCCACAAACATGCAAAATTTGGAAATCGAACCCACGACCTCTCGGTCCGCGACGATAGATCGCCGAGCGTTTAACCCATTGCGCCACAAACGCATTTGCAGAGAGCTACACAGACGCGCCTTATATATCTAACACTCCTCCGTGTACCCGCGCTCTTGCTCGGGGTGGTGCCGCCGCCTACGAGCAGAAAAGAGAAGTACTGCATTATGACACTAACGCGCACCGACAGTGAACGCTTCGGTGGTCTCAGCACTACGACGCCTCGATGCCAGCATTCGAAGGGACGCTGGCATCAAGAAGCACTACCAACGCCACTTAGGTGGCGTTCACCGTACTCAGCACAGCGGAGCGTGGCCTCCGCAATTAGCTCTGAAAATGTTTCTGAAGTTGATCGCGGAGGCTGCAATTACGACGCGCTGTACGCGCTGATTTGACTCGGTGACGATTCAGTTACGTGCTTTGTCTTGCGCGTTGTATTAGTGTGTCAGTTACGTGCTTCGTCTTTCGCGTTGTGCTAGCGTGTGCAGCGTAGTGCAGCTTCCATATGCACGACGGTTGCTCATGGTCATCGACGTTGGTAGTCGTGATGGAGGAGACGTGCCACCAGGCGTCAGCGTGGGTGCATCAACGCCTAAGGGCGCTTTAGCCACAAAACACCAATAGACATTATATATCAATGTGCAATAAACATTACACTACTTCTGTGAAGACACGTTTCACTTTCGTGTTCAAAACCGATTCCTATATAAGAGGGATCAACCACATTTTTTAAACAGCCCGACTCCCCCCTTTCTGCAAAGAAAGGCTTTTATATCTTGTTTACACATCGCTTGTCCAAATACAATACTTCCCCGGCTATCAGTTCTCTGTTGGTCACGAAATTAAATGAGAACGCGACGTTCACGTCCCAAGGCAATGCATGCGCTATGAGGGACGCTTATTGCGTTGTTATGTGCTCCGCATTAATGTTTACCACCAGGGGTTCTTTAACTTGCTCCAAAATCCAAGTACACAAGCGTTTTTTCACTCCGTCTAATGATACGGCGCTCGCCGCTGTCGGGAATCGGACCCATGACCTCGAGCTCAGCAGCACAACGTCGTGGCTATAGCCACTGCGCCACCACGGTGGTTGTCACAAAATTGAAAGACCAGCAATATTTCCACCTTTCCGTGTGTTAATATGTAGATAGTCGATAGCAAGTGAATGTTGTTAAAAGTGAAATTCAGCTGTTGGTCCCATACAGACGCTGGTGACTTTACTAAAGAGCACAAGCAATGAGTGATCGCGCACTTAGCCGTACTTGCAGAGCCGAATAAATGACGCCACGAGGAAACCAGAACAAAAGAAAGATATACAATTACCGCGCGGAAGAACACAGTAATTTACTGCACCGCACGATCGTGGATTCTTGAGCTGGCCGATCCTTTCTAAGCTAATTGAAATCGACCATTCACCGCACGCGGAACCAATATTTCATTCATCTTTCGAGCCCGCTTTATGTGCTCTCGAAGATTGAGCGCTGCAGTGTTGGGTCTCGTTTGTTCGCCTTTCCCCAGCTTTTCCCTTCAGCTTTCGCAGGAATGAAAACTAATTTTTCTGAGCTGGAACTTCCGCATCTGCATCATATCTGTCGAAAGCACACACTGCAGACAGATGCAAAAAGTATTAACGATCACACGCAAGCGAACATGCCACGAATGCCCCGGTGCTCATGGCCTGCAGGCAGAAGGGTGCTTGCTGCTTTGTCTTCGACTAAATTTCCAGAGTCAAGCGCCGACCACAACTCGCAGAATGAATGCGCCACAAGGACAGTAAACAAATGCACACACAAGCAGATATGGGCTGCCTTTTTTTTTCATGGTGCACGCAAGACCGCGACGAGTCGGGGAATTCCAAACGCTGCTTTCCCAAGGAACAAAAAATTAAAGTGATTTTTATGACGTTCTTACCTTCCGCCGATTCTCAGTAATATCATGAGCTTAGAATTTGTAACATTGATTTGTTTAGAAATACTTACACATATTTTGTGGTGGCAAGCCGGCTGTCAATACGAAAACTGTGCCATCCACTTCACCCAAATACAATTTGCGATTTGGCAAAAAATATTCGCAAAGAAGCCAATAACAAGCAAAAGAAACCAATAGCGAGCCTAAACAAAACTTCGTGGGACCGCAACATTCATATGGGGACGGATTGCCAGCGAAGCTGTTTAAGCTGAATACATGGGCTGCGTACATTATGAAATTATACATTTTACCGCGAACCTGTTTATGCAGACCCCATGCCGTCGTTGTCGGACTTCGCTAAAAAGGATGGAAGTGACCTAGCGGGAGAGGAGAGGAAATGAAGAGCTCAACAGGGGAAAGGGGTTGGAGTGACCCTTTCCCCCTATTAGAGTGCTGTGAGAGGGTGCAGATGAAACCTCAATGTCCGGAAGGCTTCGTCCACTGCAACGCTTCGCTGTGCAGTGGATGATGCCTTTTGGACACTGAGGTTCAAGTGCACGTACACAAGTTGTTGCAAGCGATCCGCTGCGAGCCGGTTGCATAGCTTGGTGCGCACATTTCCAAAGTCGGACCAGTTCCTTTCACATGCCGCAAAAGAAGAGAGAATCTGCAGTACGCAACAGGCAAGGGGGCTCAAGGGCTGGTTGAAGCAAAGTCCTTGCCACCACGTGGATGGATCCAGGTGCTTCGCAGACTCCCAAACTCCTTCTTTTGACCAAATTCCCTTGCAAAAGCCTTGTAAAAAGAAACCTACGCTGGGAAGTTTTGTGTTTTTTTGCTAAATTTTATGCTGGTTGCAAAAAACGAAAATTTTTTTTATTTCAACCACTTAAATCATTAGTCCCAACTTTCATGCACGAAGGTTTAAAAATATGCAAATGCCGTGCAGAACCAAAGTAATGTTGCTTGGAGATACTCAGAATATTTTTGCATTCATCCTAACCACGTAATCAAATATTATTATTAGTTGAAAAGTGTCAATGAGAAAGTTGTCGAGCAACGTGAAAAACCCCCGACACAGCTTTCTGCTGCTCAATACGTACTGCATAAAAGTGTTTTTCCGAGCGTGAAACAAGCCCGCGAATAACGCAAAATTGCTGCGCGACTGGCTGCCCGAGAGACACTTGCGTATCAACTATCACGCCCGCCAAAAATATGCAGACATTTTTCAACACTACAGGCTAGACATAAAAAAAACTTAATCGCAATCTTTCCCCAGCCTAAGAACGGAAGAAGGAGCAACCCTCAGGATATTGCAAACCAATAGCTACGTCTATGGTATCGTATTGCACCAAATCTCACCAAGCCACCCACTTCTACAAGTACTGTGATGTCCCATACACCCTATGCAATATGGTACAGGGATTTGGAGGGAAACATGGTACTGTAGACACTCAAACACTAACCGAAGAGTAATGGGAGTCTGAGCTTTCAGACCCGCACATGACGAGACAACGCAGCCTGATCGAACGGACACGGGAGTTGGCCATGGCCCATGGCTACCTGGGATAAGGACACCACTGACCTAGGATGAAAAATGGGCTTCCTCAAAATAATTGTTTATTTTTTATCTCTCTCCTGTAAATGCTTTGAAGAAGAGCGCATTCACGATTGAAGTTATTCTAGAAAGCCGTGGATGCCGAAAAATATTGGATAGAAACCAGATAATATTTTTGCACGGGTGTTAAAATATTGCACTAAATTAGGAAGTGTTTAAGAGAATAGTGCTAGAAATTTTTTATTAATGCTAGTTACATACATCATAATCATGTGTTACAGAACCAAAAATATAACGGATAAAAATGTATACAATAAAATTCCAAAATAACGAAATGGCTAAAAACTAAGGTTAGTAATGTTAGTGATGTTAATGGATAAAACTGTAAAAACTGTAAAAAATGTGTAAACGCTTCTCTAATAATACATGTTATGATTGGCCAATATGGGCTCTGTAGATGCGGGTCGAGGAGCAGATCACGTCACTGACACACAGTCTTTTCATCGTCCGCAGGTACTGCTGACTGCAGATCCTGCGGAGGACGCGATCGTTCGCCGGATCCCGTGTGCCCATGCAGCCCACGACGATGGCGTCGACCGTCACGCGCTGGAACCGCCGGAGGAGATGTCGCTGTACCGGGGCGTACTTCTCCTCCTTGAGCTTCCGGGCTTCCTGGAACGCCTGCAGCCGGTTTTCGAACGGACAGCAGACGTCCAGGATGATGGCTTCCTCCCCACGGGCCAGCACCAGGTCGGGCATGAGAGATGTAGTGCCGACGACCTGATTCTCTGCAATCACCGTGAACCTTGCCAGGGCAGCCTTCTTGATGCGTCTGACGATGGCGTTGTGGCGCTCCGTCATTGCCCGGCTCTGCCGCATGCAATGGCACAGGACATGCGGCAACGTCTCCTGCCCATACCCGCAGCGCCTGCAGCGTTTGTCGGCTGCGGGTGCCCAAGCTCGCGTGCCGTTCAAGGGGAGGAGGTTGAGCCGGGCTCGATGGATGAAGCGCCAGTCCATAAATCGAGTGTAGCGGCCAGACCTCACGAAGTGGGCGTCAGCCCGGTCCGCCGCTACGCACGCCATCGTCTTGCCCTGGCTCGGCTTGTCTTGCAGAGTGCTGTCCCGTTCCCTGGAGAGGATTGCCCGGATGGTCCTGCATAGTGAGCCTGTGTCTTAGCAACATGTCTTAGCAACTTATTTCCTTGATCAAACATCATTGCTGAAATGCACACTGCAAGAACGCGCAGCTATATATCTAAAAAAATCTGCCACGTGTGAGTCGCGCAATCGTTCCTCTGTGCACCTGTTACGCTTTACAACTCTATGCATGTCTAAACTTCATGCTCGTTTGTTTTTATTTGCTACATAAGAAAGCCGGCAGATACCACGCCCTGTGGGAATCGATGTTATGCGAAGCAGTATGCGGGGAGTTTACCAAGTTAACAAAACGACCATAAGAGCACCAAGACGTAGGCGGCTCTTTCATGACCTACATGACACGCATGATTATGACTTCGACCATGAACCTTTAGCGTTTTTCTATACTTAGTACCACATCCAAACCCATTCCATTGGTATTTGAGTGTTAACCTTTTTTCGCTGAGTCATGGTCATGACTACGACTTCTACCATCATCCTTTAGTGTTTCCTTCATTTAGTACCCACGTCCGAACCCATTTCAGTGATTTTTGAGTGTTAATCTTTTTTCGCTGAGTCCGAGCCTGTTCCAATGGTTTTTGAGGATTATTCTTTTTTTTCGCTGAGTCATTGTCATTTTTGCTGAGTCATGCTCATTACTGACTTTTACCACCATCCTTCAGTATTTCCTTCACTTAGTACCCACATCCGAACCCATTTCAGTGATTTTTGAGTGTTAATCTTTTTTCGCTGAGTCATTGTCATTTTTGCTCAGTCATGGTTATGACTACGACTTCGCGATTCCTTTAGTGTTTCCTTCACATAGTACCCAAGTCAGAACCCATATCTGTGGCTGTTGAGTGTTAATCTTTTTCGCTGGGTCATTGTCATGACCTACATGACACGCACGTCATGACATTTGTGTCATGGCCTATCATTTATGTTCATCATACACTATGTCATACTATGCTAATTTTGGTACCTACCACTTTAACGAAACGACCATGAGAGCACCAAGACGTAGACGGCTGTTTGATGACCTACATGATACGCATGTCATGACATTGATGTCATGACATATCATTTATGTTCGGCATATACCCTTGGCATAGTATGCCAGTTTTGGTATATACCAAGTTAACGAAACGACCATGAGAGCACAAAGACGTAGGGGGTTCGATGGTAAGATAGATAGATAGATAGATAGATAGATAGATAGATAGATAGATAGATAGATAGATAGATAGATAGATAGATAGATAGATACTGTCACAGTAGCAAATGTTCGCCAAGAAATGCTTCGCATTTAAAACACGTAGAATGTTTAGGAATGGTTACATGGCATAATCTCTGATGTTATTTGCAGCATTATTAAACGCAATGCTGACGATTAGATCGCCTCATCAAGATAAGGCTACAAAAAGCCGTGGACGATAACTTCGTAGCGCGGCTCTCGCAGTATTCTGTGCTGTTCTTTATCGGGAGCAGATGCGATTGAATCCCAAATTCTGCGGCAGCTCTCGCCGACGTGAAATAACAGAAAATAAAACAATCAACGTTACCCAAGGAGAATCATCGTAAACAAACAGATATTATGCAATCAGCCACAAAGAATATGCAACAACGTCTGAAAAAAAAACAGCTTTCTGCTTTGTAGTGATAGAAACCATGACAAGATGGGCATGAACGACATGCAAAATAAAAAAAATATTCCTCGCTTGACTTATAGGCAGCGCTGGTAGTACGTGATTTAGCACCATTCACGGAACACTTTATAAAATCTAACACACCTATCTCACAGAAGCCATATCGAGCGCACATCTAGCGTGCAGTAGAGCCACTAGTACGCATTCACTATTTAAGATGTCATTCATGAAGTAGAGGTTACATCAAAAGCAGTCGCCAGGGGCCAGTGTCATTATGCCGTGTCGCAAAGCAAGAAAACTACACTGCGAATGAAGGTCACTGAAAGGCAACAGCCGCCAACGGGATAAAAAAGCAGCGAGCCGTGAAAATAACGAGACTAGTCTAACCAGACAGTATTGACATGGCAGGACCACGAAAGTGAGAAAGAATGTGTACACGCCATGCTCTTCTTTACTTAATCTTTCTTGCCTTTCTTTGTAACGTCCACCACGGAAGCAAATTGCACTGACCGTCACAATGGCAAGAATGTTTCGTGACTTCACGCCCTTCTGCTCAGATGGCCAAAAAAGATAACAGTGGAACGACAAGAGGGATGCCTGTAGCCGTGCATGCGTCTTGAATTCAGGGCCGCTTGCAAAGATCTTTGGTTGCAGCGGGCGTGCCTTTTCCGACCAATGCGTACAGTTCACCGGGGCATCCGCTGCACGTGGTCGTCTTGTTTCTATTATTCGAGCTCAGACCATCGTCCCGAAAGTGCTTTCCCCTGGCAAGCTCGCTTCTTCCAGGCATTTATTTCATTGTTCTGTCAGTTTTCCAGCTTTGAGCCCTCTCTCGCATGTCGGTTGTTCGGCAGCGGGAATCGAGCGGCATCTTGGAGCGCATACGCTTGTGTACTGAACCGGTTTTCGGCAAACGACGGCGTCGACGCATGTGAGATTGCATTCGCCTGCTCGACAAAACGGTGGCCACAAAACAACCGGCGCACGTGCCATTGCTACCTTCGTCGTCTCGGGACCGTTCGTGTTTTTCTCCACGCAGCCATAAAAGCGATCCTACATTTCTAGAAATACACCAACCTATAAGACCGCTTGTGATTTACTCAACGATTAACGCCTGAAATTGTGTCTGCAACAGTTCAAATTGTTAACTTCTCTCTTCCTTCTCAAATTCCAATCATTTCCCCCTTCCCCCAGTGCAGGGTAGCCCACCGGGTCCTGCTTGGTTAACTTCCCTGCATTTCCCTTCTGAATTACTTCTCCCCGCAGCGAGTGAGAACCCGTATAGATGAGAAAGTTGCGTTTCTTTTAATCTCGATTGTAGAATCCACTCAAGAGTCTGGAGGTCTTGTCCAGGAATATAACTGTTTTTCTGGGCTGTCCTTTCGTTTTGTACCGTTATACAATGTAGCAGTGCCACTGGCTCAAAAAGTAATTAGAATATGGCCAGAAAATTACGTGATCTGAATTTACTTAATGTTACATATAGGCCCTGCTCACAAGGTAATGGCAACGCAAGGACCTATCAGAAGTATGAGGTAATATAGAACTGCAACGCATCAATTTTCACTTGCAGCGTTTAGAAACGCATTACTGTTCCACGTTTGGTCAATTAAGTGCTGTGCACTTCAGACACCGAGAGCGCGACAGCGCAATATTCGAGGCAAATTAGAGACGCTCTGCATGAACGACAGTGCGTCAATGGCATCATAAGTTTGTGTTACTGTCGCCGCAAGTCTTAAATGGCTTGTGTTATGTACGTGTACTCATGAGTTAGATTCTTGTTCCATGCAGTTGTTACTAATAAAATCTCGAGCCCTTGGGTTCTCCTTATTCAAGCGAATACCTATATTTTGCTCTTTTACGTGTTCTCGTATAATGATCGGTGGTGGTCGAACTTTCTCCACCGATACGAAGGCACCGATGTCAACGGCGCATGCTCTCGCGCAAACAAGTTGCGGGACCCATGGTACAGTATTGTACGCCTATTTTCCTAGCTATGATGCTATCGTATTATAGTAGGTAGTACTGTACGCATGTATGTATGTCCCAAGCACAATAAAGGTAGGTTTGTCTATTGCACTTAAGGACGACAAACTACCATTCTAGTAGAAAACTGAAAAGTGGCCTCCACACTTCGCACACAAAGAGGTTCAAGTAAACTTATTGTACATTGTTCTACATATGGTCACTACTCTGTAAATTGTAAAACGCTCGCGCTTTTAATGAGGGGTGAGACAAGCATTTATAATTCTTGAAAGTGACCACTGGCTAAAATTGATGCTTATGTCGCCTTTTGCAGAGTGCTCCTGCAGGCGATATGGCAAACTCTAAGCGCCAGTACTGACCCTGTACACCCCTGTACAGGGGTGCTCATGATGTTAAGGGGCTGTTCATTGAGCAAGGAAACGAGGGGAAGTTCCGTCACTGTTTTCAGAGTGTTTCGTGGAAGCGTTGAGCACTCGACATTGCTGCGAGGCTTAACAGTTTAAAACCACTTTTGCGTGGCTCTGCAATCATTACACAAATGGGAAATTCGTTTAGGGCCTGCTGCGGGATGGCTGCCATTTCGGGCCGGCAGTATCCGTGAAGCACTGTTCGCGCTGAACTCATCGCTCGAGGCTTTACGAAATCGCCACGTGTGGCGATGGTAATCCATTTTGTGAAAAGTGTTACTTCAATGAAACTTTCTATATTGCAAAACTGTGAACACGCTACCATGAACAGCAGACTCAACAGCCGTTTCATAGTTTATCAAAGTGCATCTTTGGCGATTCTTCCGATGATGACGTTTTTATTAACCATCATTGCACTTCTAGCACGCGAAGCGCGCAAGCATGGTCACTAGTTAACTGGAGGGCCCCTGTGGATTACTTCCTTACATTTAGAATACCAAACGTATTTTTTGTATTTCTGTTGTCACATTGCGTGAATGTGTGTCTGTAGAGGCTTATGCAGCTATTATTGCACTGTGTAAGTGCGTGAAGCCGATGCTATAGATGGCATGTGCTTGGCTTCAGTTCCGTTCCACGACCAGTACAAGCGCCCATAGAAGCAAGCAACACAAATGTATATACCAAACACACATTGACTTTATACATACAAGCAGGGACATCTGTGTTGGAATAAGTATCATCGCAATGAAATTTAGGCAGATAGTCACCTAAGCGTCAAAGTGTGTTTAAGTTTGAACGGAGCCTATGTCGCAGTGATCAATAACAATCACTAGAGAGCCAAGAATGTTCGTGTGGTGATCCTAAGTACCATTTGTATTATGTATATAGTGTGAATTATGGGGTATAGTGTGAACCATTTAAAGGCAAGATACGGAAGAGTTGGCTCAATTTTGGTTTACCTCATTTCTTCTAATATTGCACAAATAACTGCCAAACAAAATATGAAAACGTTCATCCGAGAATTGAGGGATATTGAGCAGGTCGAAAATAAAGTTGAGCTGCTGGTTCAAATAAATATGTTTCCGTAGACCAGTATATAGTACTTGCTTTGACAATGTGAATGCATGTTCTCTAGATGCACCTGTATGGAGAGAAAAAAGTAGCTTGCTTAAACATGGGAATCAATTATCGTAGTGCGGAATATGACCACCACGTACGCTAAGAGGAGAACGACGTTGCCTGCGGGTTTTTTCACCACAACATGAGCTGCTACTCACGACCGACACTTTTCTGTAAAGAAGGGTTGCGCAGGTATATAAATTAAATGGAAAAGGATACATCCACACAATCGTAGCAATTGCAACAAAGGAAACCCATACGGGTTCGTCGAAAGAAAAGTCTCGCAGTTGAAGAAACATTCCTCCTGGTCCGGGACTCGAACCCGGGACCACTGTCTTTCCGTGGCAGCCGCTCTACCATCTGTAGATAAATAAAATGAAATAAAAAATGATTCAATAAATGCCGAGATGGGGTGCAGGAGTTAACGAATTTAGAGCTTCTACTTTTCTGTCATCTGTCTCGATTGTTTGGCAAATGTACCATTATCATATTTAGAATTTTAAAATACTGAGACATCGCGGGGTACCATTGCAAAGCGAGTTTCTAGGAAGGGAATAGGTAGTTTGTTAATGACATCTTATTCGGCGCAGTTTGTTTTCTAACGATGATTGTATAAGCAGAAGAAGCACGCGCATGTCCTACGCATTCATGTCTAGGTGATAGCACAAATGAAAAAAAATAATGTTTGGTAAACGTAAAGGGTGCAGCGTTGAACATTAGGGGCCAAATTCACGCAGATTTCCGTTCGTTAGTGCTCTTTCACATTGGGGTTTATGAATACTGGCCTGTATAGTATAGGTCGAATGCTTCGCAGGGAAAATATCATAGAGCACCTAACGAGAGACGGGATCCAAGTATATGTAAACATGTACGTCAAGCCGGCGTAAAGGTTGAACGCAGAACAGTATTCTTTTGACTTCTACAGTAGGTGATTCATAGAGGCAAGTTGCTCCCTGCCCTCTCCAGTGTTCACATTGACAGTATTTGCTGGGAGTCAGACTTTCGCGTAATCTTTAGCTACCCTTTAGTTTCATACGGTAAAGCAAATCTTTATTATTTGATCAACAGTGGTTCCACAAGAAAAACAAGTTTGGAGTCAGCTACTTGGATAACGTACTTCTGACTTTACTTATTAAAAAACGGACGGTGCTCATGTTTATTAAACTTGAAAAGCAGTCGCGTTCGCACTTTCCCATTATTATACTTGCACGCGAACAGTGTTGAAAGCCGCCAAATGGTATTCATGATTTGCAGTGTGTGAAACTGAGTACTCCTTACCACAACGTGCAAAATAATATATAGTGAAGTCCTCAGCAACTGTTCCTTACATTTATATAGGCTAAGTTACAAAACTGCAAACCTAAGCCTTGAGGCGACAGTGACACTGAGAGGATAGTATTTTTTTCTTTGTAGAAGACAGATACAGCAAGCAAACATCGTTCGCTTGCTCACATAAGGAGACAATGTTTCTGTAGTTCTTCCATCCCTCTAAACAATTACCGGCTGTGTAGTTTTTTCTTATGGACGAAACTGTCAACAAGCCCCCACCATTGTGAATCTGCATAAATGATCTTCCTATGAATCGGAGTAATGCTCCCACAAACGCGTAATACTTCCTTATATAGGCGTCACACATACATATGTAGAGCCTCTTGTGGATGTCCTGAAATCATTGGTCGCCTGTGGTTTACTTGTCTTCGATACGACAATGAACATTTGTTTGTCTCCAGGCCACGTGATAAAGGCTGGACTCCAGAAGTTAGCTCAGCACAAACAAGGGAACATTATGCTGTGCACGCGCAATAAATAATTAAAAAATAATCATTCCTTAAAACGTCGGTCATTTAAACTTTGCTATTCGGGCTTCTCTATAAAATAAAAAAAAATCTAGGCTTCCGAAAGGTGACTTCGAACAACAGTGAATATGCGATGTCTGTAAACATCCAATGTATTTTTAATAAGTTGTGAACAGTTAGCTGCGTAACAGCGGGTATTCCTTTTTATTTTATTTCATTGCCAAATTACTCATATTACAGTCTTCTCACTGTTTATGAAAACTTGTTCAGTACACTTTCCGGGGCTATTTAGCTAACACCAAGGACGCGAAACGCCCTAGCCCCCTCTGTGTATTATCATATAAGTGAATACTGTACAGCACCTTGAAATGAAAACGCTGATTACATATGACACACAAATCTCATCGGCAAGAATGACTGCCAGTTGCCATCTTGAGCTCACCGTGCACTTTCTGGCGATCGAAAGACAGTCATTGCATCATTGTATGCAGTAAGACTTTCGGATGGCCACATAAGCAGTGCCGATATTGAAGCAGTTATGATAGATGCCGGTGGAAACATTTTGCACCAAGAGTCACTAAGCGCATCTTGCAGCCTGTCGTTCTTGATACTGTCCACTTTCCTTGCCTTTGCAGGCCCTGATGACACATTTCTAATTAATATTAAGAGAGAAGCTTTTCTTAGGCAGACTCAGGATAAAATGGCTGGAAATTGCTTCACTGAGAAGAAGCCATGTGTACGACGCCTTAGCGGTCGCATTAATTGCCCTCGGGGCCTGTGACGCCTTTCGTGGTAGCTTGCAACCGAATCTGCACTTTTCACAACTGGCTGCGTTCATCATCCTTGCGAAGGCAGCCAAATGGAGTCCGTAAGCCGCCAACATCAGTCCTCAGCACTTATGTTCTATATAAAGAAACAGTCCGCTAACTGGGTGTCGCATTCTAATTAGGTTAAAGGGCAACGTATGCTAATACAACCGCTCTGCATTACAACCTCCGAAGTGGCGCCGTATTGTGTGGTTGTGCGGGATCACTGCGCCGGGTTCCAGTTTCGGTCCTTGCGCTACGTATTAACTTAGTGCATACAATGTTGTTGCGTACTATACTAACAGATAGTGTTTGTAAGCTTTATTATCGAGCTGCATTAGAGAGAAGCAAGTCATGCGAGCCTGATTGGTTGCTTGCATAGTTTATTTACATTAGGCACCTCGTACGACGCACGTTGATTTGATCAAGCTCTTACCAGGAGTATTTTCAGGTGTTTTCAGATTCTTTTCTCTCTTTTTCGTTTTACATCCTCCGCTGATTTGCCTTCGCGGTGAAGCTCAGTACAAATGGATACAGCTGTAAACGCTGAGTTCGGATGGCAAATTTAAAGGCATCCAGAAATCGGCCAAAAAATTAAAAAATTATATTGAAAACGTTGGTGCAACTGAAATTTCACCAAAGAAATCTGAGTAAGAAATTAGTGGACTGGTGGTTTAATATTCTTTACATACTTTGTTTCTGCCCAGACACAACTTATGTGCCACTGCACTTTATAACACGATGTCGGGGTTTTAATTTAGCAAAAAGACTTGCCTGAATATCCGCAATAAGGAAACGAAAAGTAATAAAAGTCAAGTTAAAGAACATTGCTAAACTATAGAGATTGCCAAGAACTAGCTTATTGTGTAGAAAAGGGGGCCTTTTATTGTGCTTGCGCTTTCTCCAGCTCAGAACAGCGAATATCGAGACTTTTGCAGGAGAATTCTCCACTAACCTTTCCTGGTATCGGCGGCAAGCAAAAATGCCACACCACTGGTTCCTGCAGATCAAGAGAGCCGCAGATGTGAATTGGCTGTGCTCGCAGGAAGCAGCAGCACGCGGCTATGTTAGACGAGCACTGAATTATTGATTTCGAGACCGTACCACACCTTCTTCGACGAATTCACAACTTGATATTGCAGACGTTGTCTTGCGCAGAGTGGCATGGAAGGAAAAAGGGTTATACGCTCTGCTTGTGCTTCCCTGCACTCAAGCTTTGTTCGGATGTTGATGTTCTCTTTTCGTTTCTTTATACCTTGTTTCGTCTTCAGCCTCCACCGCTGGCAGTTCTGAGGTGAGTTCACGGTGGCCTCATTTTCTCTCAAAGCCATGAAAAATATGTACAAGTGCTCCGATACTAGTTAAACTCTGGTGTTCAAGTATATTTGCTGGAGTGGTTTAAGTAGGCTTCTCTTTTACGAATATATGTTCACTACAATATTGATTCATTTCAGTATATAAACTAAAGATCTTCTATTACCATCATCATCACCATTATCATCATAATAAATTATATTTGTTTCCACTGCAGGACGAAGGCCTGCAATCTCCAATTACCATGTTTTGCACTAGCTGATCCCAGCTTGCCCCTGCAAATTCCTAACTTCATCACCCCACCTAGGTTTCCACTGTCCTCGACTGCGCTTCCTTTCTATTGGTATCCATTCTGTAACTCTAATTGTCCACCGGTTATCCATGATACGCATTACATGGCCTGCCCAGCTCCACTTTTGTAGCGTTAGCTTCACTGGCCTAGCCAAGCCCGTTTCGCGCGGCACATCAAGAGCCGGGCTGCGCATGCGCAGGGATCAGTGATGTCACACGGCTTGCGCACCGGAGCCACCGGAGCCGGCACCTCTCGCGCACTCCGCCGCCGCCGCGCGCGACTCACCGCCGCCGGTCTGCGCATTCCAGAGGAGTGACGTCGTAGCCGTGGTAGACGCACTGGCGCCGGCGCGCGCTCGCTGTGCAGTCGCCGTCTGACACTGCGCTGGAGCCGCTGCGCTTCTGACTGGCGTTTGCCAGTGTGGTCTAGCCATGGAGAAGGAGAGCGCAAATGCTGCTCAACAGCGCAGAAGAACGGAGAAGCTTGACTCATCGGATCCCGAAGTAGTTGCCTGGCAATTAGCGGTTGAGCGTAGGAGACAACCAGGAAAGCTAAGAATAATCAGCTGAACCTTTGCTAACGCTACGTATAGCCTGGCATAGCCGAGCTAAGCCACTGCAACTTTTTTTCCTCTTAATGTCAATTAGAATATCGCTATCCCCGTTTGCTCTCCGATACACTCCGCTCTCTTCCTGTCTGTTAACGTTACGCCTAACATTTTCGGTTCCATCGCTCTTTGTGAGGTCCTTACTTTTTCTCGAGCTTCTTTAACCTCCAAGTTCATGCCCCATATGGTAGCACCGGTAGAATGCTATGATTGTACACTTTTCTTTTCAGCGGCAGTGGTAAGTCAGGATTTGGCAATGCTTGCCGTATGCTCTCCAGCGCAATTTATTCTTCCGTAAATTTCTTTCTCATGAACAGCGCTTCCCGAGAGTAATTTGACCTAGATATACTACTCGTTTACAGGCTCTAGAGGCTGACTGGCGATTCTGAATTCTTGTTCCCTTGCAGGCTTTGAACCTTATCTTTGTGTGTCTCTACACTAATCTTCAACCCCACTTTACACTTTCTCGGGTAAGTTCCTCAATCATTTGTTGTAATGCGTCCCCAATGTTGCTGAATACTACAATGTCATCTGCAAACCGAAGGTTGCAGAGATATACGCCATTGATCCTCACTATTAAGCCTTCCCGGTCTAAGAGCTTGAATGCTTCTTCTAAGCATGCAGTGAACAGCATTGAAGAGATTGTGTCTCCTTGCCTGACCCTTCTTGATAAGCTAACTTCCTACTTTTCTTTGGAGAACCGAGTTAGCTGTGGAATCATTGTAGATGTTACTAAGATATTCACGTATGCCTCCTGTACCCCTTGATTACGCAATGCCTCTATGAATGTTGGTATCTCTACTGAATCAAATGCCTTTTCATAATCAATAAAAGCCATGTAGAGAGATTGATTGTACTTCGCAGATTTCTCGATTACCTGATTGATGACATGGATATGATCCAGCGTGGAATATCCCTTCCTGGTGGCAGAAGGTTGGTTGACTGAAGTCAAGTGTTGCCCTGATTCTATTGCAAATTATCTGTGTGAATATTGTATACAATACTGAAAGCAAGCTAACGGGTCTATAATTATTCAGCTCTTTAACGTCTCCCTTATGAATTAGTAAAATGGTGCCGTTCTCCCTGCTCTCTAGTACACTTGCAATGTCGTGAGGCAATGCGTATAAGGGGACGCAAGCTTTTTAAAGCGTGATATCTCCTCCATCTTGATTAAGTCGACTGTTATTCCATCTTTTCCAGCAGGCTTTTTCCCTGATCAAGTGTTGCAAGGCCCTTCTAACTGAATCTCTAGTATAGAAGGAGCCTCTGTATCCTGTTCATCACTACTTCGAATGAAAGTAGCTTGGCTGCTCTGGGTACTGTATAGGTCATTATAGAATTTACCGCTGTTTTACGATGTCATCAAGTTGCTAATGATATTACCCTGTTATCTCTCAGTGAATACATCTTGCTTTGTCCGGTGCCATGTTTTCTTCTAACTGATTTCGTGCTGCGTCCATATTCTACGGCTTCTCAATCTTTCCCATGTATATCATTCTTTATAGTGGGTCCCAAGTTCCTTTAGGCCAATCTTTAAAAGTATGCAAATACCACTTAGCTGGACAGAACCTAAGTTAATCCTTTTGCCATCGCTTTCAGATAATTAGGATCATTTTGTTGCATTTCGGCCTAATACATAATTAGTCCTAATTATAATTCAGCATTCTCAAATGTTATAGTTAGCTGAAAATTGTCAATGATAACACTGTAAAGCAACATAAAGAACTCCAGATACAGCGTTTGTGCAGCGTTTTGTTGCTCAATACGCGCAACATAAAAGGGTTTTACAAGCATTTCTAGAGGCCCGAGAATACACGAAAAATGGCCGCGCGACTGCCCCTCAAGGCACTGGCCGCTCGAGGCGGGCATCTCGTGATGCGGCTTTCGTTTTACTGCATCGCTGAAGATCTGTTGCTTGTCATAAGCATGAAATGCTTAGGCTACCGTTTTCGGCGACCTTCAAGAGACCTCGAACCAAAATCCAGAGCCGTTACCTGGACACTCAAGACGGGAATGGGGCAAGAACAATACGAGAACATAGGGGCATCGTTGCGAGAGCAAAACGAGATCACCCGGGCAACCAGTTAAAACTTTAGAAAAGGCGGTCTCTGGCCCCCCAACCCCTTGTACAGGACCACATTCCATAAGCTAGTTACTGCTCAAACAAGTAAAAAAAAATATTGCTTCTCATTACTTCCGAATGTTATTTTACAATAACACTGAAGCTGTAACGTCTAGTGCGCTGAAGTTTAATTGTCATTCCAATAACGACGTTCAAAACGCAGATGCACCATGCACTTGACTGTCATTTTTGGCCCTGACACAGGGTTGCCTGAGCTCTTTTAAACGCCAGCGCCGCCTCCTTCGAGAGATGGGCCCACGCTGCGTGACCAGGCCGGCAGCGTCCAGCCCGCCGCGGATGGTTGTTTAGCCGAGACAAGACTTGCAACGAGGTGCAGTTCAAAACAGGTTATTTCGGCTCAGTAAGCGTTCAGGCCTGTGGCGCGGCTCCAATTTGCTTTGCCGGTAGCCATTTTATGCTTACAACTATTCTCGGTTAGAAAGAACCAGCATTTTGTGTGTGGCTAGAGAACAGCACCAACACACCTTCACTGTAGTTTCGGTTTCACTTCTGGAAATAGAGCCAGAGAACTTCTCATGGTGATATTCTTCATCGCGGAAACTTATATTCTAGTCTTTTGG